>NC_085085.1:9497305-9797305 GCF_963422355.1 Corticium candelabrum
ACACCTGCAGTAAACACACGCCCTAGCCATACATATAGTTATTCAAAAATTTTCAGTCTTGTATGGCATATTATCCCTGACCGTACATGTTCACTGTTCATTGCCATACCTCACTAATTCCAAGTACGCTAATGTTAATGTTACAAGCAAGCACAAACTGTCTAATCCATTGATGGAATGTCACTGTATGAAAAACCTCGTCGTCCCATGTACGTGTTGTATGCCAACCAAGAATGATATGATCCCGGAATAAACGTCAAACTGCCAATCACAATCAGAGTGTAGCCACGCCAGTGATCCTAAGCAACAGCAATACAGAACACATGACAACTGTGGAGTGTTACACAAAAACTTAGCTGTACTATACTATTACGTATAATTACAGATGAGGCAATGAAAATAAAATTATTACACTTGTAATTTAATAATCATTGCTGGTGTGTGTTGTCTGTTTGTTTGTTTGTTTGTTTGTGTGTGTACCAAACTTATAGCAGAAATGTATGCAGTCGATTTGGCCCTCATTTCAAAGTCATCTCATTGCCTCCAATAATCTGTCAATGCTTTGCATAAATCTGTATTAAATGGGGTACAAGTACTGGCATTGAAAAGACTAATGTCCTCACTGTTGGCATTGATAATCTATTAATGGCCATTGCTTACAGAAAGTTGACAATTTTTGCTATCTTGATGGTATTGTTAGTAAGACAGGAAGTTGTGACAGTAAAATACATAAGCAACAAAAGCTTCTCAAAAGTCATCAGACTATTAAAAGGTATTCTGATCTCTGTTTTAATAATAATTAATATAATAATATGTATTTTGTTTCTTACCAAGATGGTACAGTACCCAAAGGCATACACAATAACGACAAAATTACGTAGTCACAACAGACAGACATACACAAGAAAAAGAAGAAGAAAAATACTAACAACAATTACAAGCACTCATTGGATCAACCAACTCTTGTATTCTCTGTGTGACATGATCCTTCATGTTTCTCCTGCCTGGTATAACAATACGGTTCCAATAATGGTTCTGCTCTTGGGTTTCCGGTTGAATGATAAAGTTTGAAACAATATCATTAGCAGAATGACGGACTCTCCAAATGGACAATAGTTGCTGTCTAATAAGCAGGTCTTCTGCTTCTTTGAAAGTTGTTGGACCAAAGATATCTGTTAGAGAACATTGGCTAGGAATTCCTAGACCTTGTCTGTACCCTCTTCTCCATGCTTGGTGGATTCTGTCACATACTTTCCGAGATGATAGCTTCCATGTTGCACTTCCAGAATTGATTGCTGGCAACAACACTCCCTCCATTATGTTCTTCCAAACAAACGGATTTGACATAATCCCTTTCACTGACCTAGTAATCCATTAATTTTACTGACCCAAGTTTTATCAATTCCATTATTTACACAGATGTGACACTTAAGCTGTGAAACATTAAAACATTAGGAAGTCAAACAATTGAGATGTTAAATAGAATAAGAACTCTCACCACAGCTACATAAGACCCTATAGAGATACAGATAGAAAGACAGAGGTTACGGTAGGTGAGGTACAGACAATTGACCTCAAGCAAACAACTCTGCTGTAGACCATTTACAAACAAAATTAGCAGCCCTTGGAAATAACACAATGCTGGCTAGATACTACCTAAACAGACTTCAAATCACACAACTGGACTTTTAAACAAGCTCAAAATCGTCACACTTGGGATTCAATTCTGCATGCCTAAACCCATTGTAAGTATGGCCAAGAGGTGTGTGTGTGTGTGTGTGTGTGTGTGTGTGTGTGTGTGTGTGTGTGTGTGTGTGTGTGTGCGCGTGTGTGTGTGCATGTGCATGTGTAGGACTCTGTGTGGTTGGTTGGGCACATCGGTTGCATAGCCAAAAGCAGAATGGCCAAGCATATCCTTTTTGGTCGATTTCGTACAGTAAGACCTTTGGAAGGTGTGAAACTGCGATGGAAAGACAGACTAACTACACACATGAACTTGCCTATTATCTAGGCAAATTGGTATGACTTGAATAAAAACAAAAAGACATGGTATGACACTTGCACACAAGCATGCTGAAAAGAAGAGACACTATGTGCGTGTTTCCACTAGCTCAACATTAAACTAGTTTGTAGTACCCTAGCTTCGTCTGTGCCAATCAGTGTCCACTATTCGCTAACAATAGGTGACATATCCCACTTCCGCTACATATTGACCGGTCAATAAATCGGGCCAAATAACTGCCTGGGGCTACTGGTTTATCAAGATGTGAATTATTCATGAAAGGATATCAACGCCTCAGCTGGGTGCTACAAGCCGGTTATAGACCTTCTGGCAAGTGTATAAACGAATACACCCCACTGCACCCAGCTCGTTAGCACTTGGGCTTCGCCCTCGTGCCAACTCGTGGGCGGAGCGGGGTGTATTTCGTTTATACACTCCTCAGCGGTCTATAACCTATACTTAGTCTAAAAGAGTTCCTAAGCTAAACCAGTTCAAGAAGACAACTGTTTCCGGACATGTCTGTATTGCAATAGCATAGTATTCCTGGAATGACGCTTGCTGTGACACGTGTATTACATTGTGCTTCTTAGTAGCAATAGTCAAATGTCACTGAGACTCCAAATTCAGCATCTAGGTAGATGCAGTAGCTGCTAATTTCTGTCATTTATTTGATGACGCTTCCATCTTACGACATAATCCCATATCAACAAAATAATAGTAAAACCATCAAAATCGTGTTGTCAGCAACCATTTTCAAGCACACACGTTACCATCATTTGACAGTTAAAGCTATACCACTTGCTAAACTTACTACAAAACGGGTTTAGAAAAAGTGGTTTAGGTTTAGAGTATAACTGGTTTAGTGCATATGGAAGCAGGTCAATCCTTACTTAATCCAATTTAGATTAAACAACTTCGGTTCAAGCGGTAGTGAAAACACAGCCTACGTTACAGGAGAAAGGGAAAAACAAGAGACTGGAAGATATCTGCTCATTTATGACAGAAACAAACAACTTGTTCGTTCAAACTGTACAAGAGCTTTAGGAGACCAGGAGACACAAGTGTGAGAGTCTAAGGTCAAGACAACTACTGTGACAGATTCTTTCATACATCTCTGTTCAATGTCATCGTTATTTAGCGAAACAGCATCATCAGTAATGACGCTTGTGTTTCAGGTTGTGTGTTTCAGGTGTGTGTTTCAGGTGTGTGTGTGTGTGTGTGTGTGTGTGTGTGTGTGTGTGTGTGTGTGTGTGTGTGCGTGTGTGTGTGTGTGTGTGTGTGTGTGTGTGTGTGTGTGTGTGTGTGTGCGTGCATACAACAGGTCTAGTACATTCTCTACAACAGGGTCATAGAAACCGGTCCGGTTGGTCCGGTTTTGGACCATATTTCAAATTTTGTACTTCCACTAGTCGACAATTGGCTAATTAAATAACTAACTAATATATATACACCTATACATATATGTAAAAACATCCTTTTTGTTTGTGCTCCTACTACTTCCTCACAAACGTGACAAACGGAAGTTGCTCGAGAGTTGTCTTACCGATAAACAAATGAGACTGAATGTTGTTGCACATGTTTTTGTCAACAGTGAGCACAGGCTGAAACAATGCAAACGCTTTGTCATCAATGAAGATCTTCGTCACTACTTTGGATAGTTTGCATTACAGCATTTGTTGGTAAATGAAAGTAAACAATATATACGACTATACTGGAAGAAAGCTCCTTTCGCGCGATACATGTGGACCACACCCTCTTAACGTGCTATCCTTGGACCACGTGCTCTTAGTGCACACTAGACCGCACCATTTTCAAAATGCTTCCTACGGGCCTGTACAAAGTAAACAAAGCTAAATTAACCCTTCCATGCAATACATGAATGCATAGCAGCAGCAGCATTTACCATTATTCACAACTGCCATTAACACGATTTCACTTCACAGTTGAACATTTGTATGACATTTGAACGGACAAATTCATCCAAAATTTGGAACTCAAACAAAACAATAAGAATTAATAATAAATAATGTAATAATATATATTTCTATCATATCACCACAGTAATGCAGTTCCATTGGGGGCATACTAACATAACACACACACACACACACACACACACACACACACACACACACACACACACACACACACACACACACACACACACACACACTAGCTTCGCCCCAGACGCAGCGTGGATTGCAGCCCCGGATGCGCATCCATCACCACTACGTCTGGTACGGTACCGCCCTTTTCGGTCACCGTTAATCATATCCCTAGGGACATGATTAGTGTCAGTTACAAGAGTACTTTGTCGGTGTAGTAGATTACAGGAAACGACTGCCGTGTGAGATCTTCGCTAATTAGCGTGCAGTACGTAGGCAGCAGTCCAATGCATTGCAGTAGAGGCATATGATGCATTGCAGCTTCAACTGAGAACCTGTATATGTGTTCAAAGGCATGTTATGCACTGCAAGTGCCATTTCTGATCTGCCATTTCACCGCTGCGCTCTCTAAAGTAGCTGCAATCTCTTACTAATGCTTGATAGCGGCCTAAAATCGCAATATCGACAAGTACAGAGGCTAGAACAACGTCAAAGTCCAATCGAAAGCTCAATTCCTAGCTAATAACATTAATATGACACGCGCTAAAGAATTTGATTACATACTTACTCCCGCCCAGAAAGGCGGTACCATACCAGACGTAGTGGTGATGGTAGCGCATCCGGGGCTACAACCCACACTGCGTCTGGTGCAAGGCTACACACACACACACACACACACACACACACACACACACACACACACGAACATGCACACACACACACACACACACACACACACACACACACACACACACACAGCTAAATACAGTAACATACAAGACAAACCTCCCTTCAACCCTTACAATGACATTCCTAATTGTAACTTTTTGCCAACCACCAGAAAAAGAAGTCCTTTTACTAAGCCATTTATTGGATGAAACACCCTTTGTAAATACTTCAATTCTAAATTTCTTCATTCTTTCCACTGATTCTTGAAATGTACCTCCAAAAAGGTCACAAATTGATTCATTCCTCTTCATACACGTTTTGATTAATTAATTAATTAAATAAAAAGGGTTAACTCAATTAATTCACTTTTAAATACTTACTGAGATTCCTACTACACCTGTAGCAAGTAATGAGCCAAGAATAAGTAGAACAGATCCCACTAGAAACAGCATAACAGCAAGACCAATAGCCTTTACTGGCACTTTGACTGCTGGTTTCCTAAACTGCACAATAACTAAGCTTTTCTAGACTACACAACAGAAGTGCTGAAAGTGCTTTATAACCTGAGCATCTGTGTACGTCCGTTCTTCTCTAAGACGATGGTAGTCGTACTTGCCTTTTCTCCCACTCATACTGTAACGATCTCTATAAATGCCCGTATGTCTAAGCTGAACGCGCATACAATGCTCTGGGTATCCAACCAAGCTACTGCAATGGATCTATTTTACGTCATATCATGTCTTCTGACTCTTCAACTAGCGTTACTGCCGCAAAGGACTACAATATTTCGTCGTCAGATATGGAAACTTGAGGCCCAATATCTATATTTATATAAACTATACAAAGTCTAGGTAAGTAATCTTACATTATTTTTACATGAGAGTATAGTAGCGGCAACTGAAAAAGGGGACTTACTCAGAAACATATGTAACCATATTTTCAAACTGCTTCTAGGGATGCATGGTGTTGTTTATTGTTGTATAGCAGATTAGCTACTAGGCTCTAGCTAGTAAGTTTACTGGAATTCAGAGAAACACTGGTGGCTTGACGTTTGTAGCCTGCTGTTTACTTCTAGCTAGAAGACAGTTTACTGAGACACCGCTAGACTTTGAAGAAGCTTTATTTTTGCAACTTTATTAATTTCCTTGCTGTGCCTATGAGTGCTGCATGCATTCAATGAATTGGGTATGACTATCATGATCAGTAGTGGAAACTCGTAAGCTCTTTCCAGCTGTGTGGAGATACACATTTCTTTTTCTCATGCAGCTTAATTATTTATAACTTACCTACCAAACTGGCATTACGCTGCGGTCTCTTGACAGCATTGATTTGTTGGCATTTAATTCGTCATGAACTTGGATTGAAGTATGAAGATTCTCAATTTCTTTTAGTATTTAAAACTGCCATTTTCCAGAGTTTGCTGGATCAAGACAAAGGCGATTCATGCTATATAAATAGCAGAGTCTCATTTCTGTGCGGTAATATCAGTGGAAGAAAAATGCTTGCCAGAACTGTTCTCTTCTTAGAACGGCCAACAACAAAGGCTATTTGTCAGCCAAGAAAACTCTTGTGGTTTTTCTGGGTAAACGTGGGTATGCCTTATGCAAATAGCCGTATTATTCCTCTGGTATTATGTCTTTCTTTTCATACTTGTAGTGACGTACTTCCATCCTGGACCTGGAGACGGTGCTTTTGCAGAAAAGGACTATGGAGCTCTCAATAAGGTTTTTATTGACTACCAAAACAAACGTAACAGGTCAGCACAGATACTTTATTGACTATATACCTGCATAGTTGTTACAGAACTAGCAATGAGACTGAATAAATGACACCAGACTCTAAAAAGAAAGGGGCGTGGCTAGCGAGACTAGGCTCGGACTCCAAACTGTCGTTTGCGCCGAAACCGGAAAAGCAACCTGCAAACCGACGTCCAGTGAGTGCACATCATTGCAGTCTCGGAGGCAGCAGGTTTGAAATCAGTCTAATTCGTTGACGGTGAGTTTTGCGTCTGTCGTCTATTCTCTGACGATTGACGCAAGTCTGATATTGTGGATCACGTGCCGCCCTAGATCAACCGGCTACTCACAGGGTTAGGAACACTGAGAATATACTGATGCAATAATGAACAAGCTGTTGGCTCGGTATGCTCAAGCCGGAGAGTTATCTTACACTGACATAATCCGTCGAGTAGTTCTAACACTTAAGAGCGATCTCACTAGCTGGGGTCTTCACCTTGATTCTATTTCTGAGCTCACGGGAGCTCGTCCCGGAGCAACTCCACGTTTCATTCCTGCAGGACGAACTCTCGCAACTGCTAATCCCCAAACGGGTGCTATACTGCCTAATTGCACAGTGCTCAGGTTCGACTCACCAGAGAGGAAACCTCTCCTTCAACAGACAGTTGGAATTGGAACGAATTTTGACGAGGCCAAGTCTGAGGACGATCTGGAAAGAATGCTAAGAAAAGCAGCTTCTGAACCACAGGCTGACGGCAGCGGGAGGACACCTGGTCTAATGGGGACTTTGCATTGGAAACATCCAGCTGCCAGAAAATTTGTGAGCTGCAAAACACAGCCAGGTCACGGTCTCCGGAACTTCAATCTTTCTCTACTTGTGGACAACAGCTCGTTCTTCAGAGAACCGTTGTCTAAGTTTTCTGCACTGTGTGCATGGGAATGCGGCGATCCTGGCATTTTGTTCACGAACAGAATAAACAGCGAGCGCGCGAGAGGCAGGAATATGGAAGAGATGACGGCTACCGCGCCTTGTGGAGAGCTCTTTTTGCACGAGCGAGAAGTCTGCACTCTGGGAAACCTAAATCTTACGGCATACGTTTGCGACAGCAAATTCGACCTAGGAGGTGTAGCGAGAGATGTTGATCTTGCGGTCCGATTTCTCGATTGCGTCATAGATCATTACTCTCTTCCCTCGTCAGCTATGCGAGACGTCACCAATAAGTTGCGTCGGATTGGACTGGGCGTTATGGGATGGGCCACAACCTTGAAGTCACTCGGCATTGACTATTCGTCCAGCGAAGCATTGGACCTTGCGTCTTCGGTAGCTTACGTAATGAGAAAAACAGCCGACCGCTGCAGTCGAGCCTTGGCTAATGAGAAGGGATGTGCAACGGCCGCGTGTGCTGGAAGACGAAACGTCACTTGCTTGGCTCTTCCTCCCACAGGAGGCACGGCACCCCTGATCGGGGTCTCGTACGGCATCGAACCGGAGTTCAACGAGGCTCATCGCATATCACCACTCGATCACATCCGAATGCAAGCGGCGTGGCAGAAACACATCGACGCTGCCGTGTCCAAAACGGTAAACTTGCCGAGTACCTCGACTCCTTCAGATGTCGAGGAAGTGTTTCAGATGGCATGGAAGTTTGATTGCAAAGGAGTGACCGTTTATAGAGACAATGCCACAGTGGAGGCTGCCGCTTGTAGCACCGAGTGTGCAAAACCGTTCATTCTCCAAGATTCTACTGCTCTTTGGAATTAATTATTATTAACTGTTTGATTAATGATGGACCATCACGGTCAACAGACTAATTTCGCACGCAAATGTCGATCAATTGTTGGTATCATGCATGCATTGTATACTCAAATTGCTTGTTTTTGCTTTTGTGTGCATACCTTCCATTTTTTCATTATTTTTTTTATTGAAAATTGGCACGCAAGGTATGTGTTTTGTTAATGTGTGTTTATGCAGACACATTGTCAATTATTGTATAGGATATTGGAAATGCGCGGAAGCTGGCCTGTTTATATAAATTATAGTCGTTTATACGTATGCTATTACAGAAAAGCTGAATCGTTTGAATTGTAAGGCACTTTAGTCGTGAGCAATCAGGCCGTGACCCATTCTATAAATAAGATGATTATCTCTCTAGACGTTCGCTAGTTTATTTAACTCGCTTTCCAACTTTTATTGTAAATCGACTTTCGACTGTAACTGCATGCGTTGTCGTTTTGCCTAAAGTATTATAGTGTACCACTATCCGCCAACACTGGCGTGGGAAGCGGGGATGGGGGGAGGGTTTGAAGCCCTCTCGCTCAGTGTAGGAATTGAAATTTTCTGTGCCAGCGACTTTTGCAAATCCGTTTGCGATCTGGCAAGTGAGGTAGTTTTTGCTTACTCATGATCATGATGACACCCAACAAGGCCATTGCAATACATGTCATGCATCATTGAAGAGTACCCTTGGAAAATGAAACTTGACACAGAGGCAGCTGTATCAACGATAAGCAAAAGCGAATTTGACATACAGCTCCGCCTGTTAGTGAACCTGGAACCAATAACTCTTGAATTACGAACGTATACAGGGGAGACGGTACGACCTATTGGTGTTTGTAAGGTAAGGGTGGAGTATCAAGATCAGGTGAGATTGCATCCAACTTTACGTGTTACCGGGAAAAGGACCGGCTCTATTTGGACGTGAATGGCTTCGAGAAACACAATTACGATCGCCACTGCTACATCTAGAAACCAAGAGGAATCTAGACAGTGTCCTAAACAAACATGCGGATGTGTTCTCACTAGGACTAGGTGCGATCGAAGTAGTCAAAGCTAGAATTGTCTTAAAAGAGAACAGTAGACCGCGGTTCTGGATGGCCCGACCAGTACTCTTAGCACGGAGGCCACTGGTGGAACAGCAACGAGATACCTTCAAACGCAACGGTCTGGTGAAGCGAATTCAACACAGTGAGTGGACCGCTTCCATAGTAACCCCTATGAAGCGGGACAATACCGTTCGTATCATTGGTGATTTCAAGATGACAATGAATCCACAGCTAGACATTGACTCTTACCCTTTGCCACGGATCGATGACATATTCGCGCGCTTGAGTGGAGGAAGACAATTTAGCGTCCTCCATCTCCAGCCAGCTTATCTGAAGGAACTCGAAAAGACTCAAAGAAATATATGGTCGTCAACACGCCAAAAGGACCTTATCAATATCAGCGATTACCGTACGGCGTCGCCTCTGCGCCAGCAATCTGGCAACGAACTAGGACCAAATACTACAGAGTATAGAGGGAGTACAGTGTTATCTCGATGACATTATCATTACCGCCGAACCACTGAAGAACACCTCACAATCTTGGATTCGGTACTACAACGCCTTCAAGAATAAGGCCTCAAGGTTAATTGATCAAGACAAGTGTCGCGTCACTTTTTGCAAAACTCCATCGAATATTGCGGACACATTGCCTCAGCACGGGGCCTCCACCAATCACCCAAAACAACACAAGCCATCATTCAGATGTCAAGGTCGCCATGAAACCAGTTGTACCCCGGAGAAGGCTCCCCTACATAGATGGGAGTACCCAGCACTGCCCTGGCAGCACCTACATGTAGACTTCGGTGGCCCCATCGACAGCAGGATGCACATGGTAATTGCTGATGCCCACAAAAAATGGCCGGGAATCATAGAAATGAGAAATACAACAGCGGAGGAAACAGTCAAACAGCCGCGAACGGTCATGTCTAGAATGGGTATCCCGGAGCAACTAGTGACCGACAATGGGCCCCAGTTTACGTCGAAAGTATTTTAATCTTTTACGAAAGGCAACGGCATACGGCACATCACCGGAGCTTCGTATCACCCGGCAACCAACGGTCTCGCGGAACGTTTGGTGCGCAGTTTCAAAACGGTACTGAAGGCAAACAAAAGCAACAAGCCAACGCAACACAAATTTGACGAATTCTTACTAGCGTACCGCGTGTCTCCACAGGCCACCACGGACCAAAGCCCCATCGCAGCCTATGTTCGGGCGCAATGTTCGGACGAATTTGTATCTCTTGAAACCTGATGTTTGTAGGACGGTGAATCGTAAGCTGTTTAGTGATGAAAACAAACCTCATCGGTCTTTGACGAGGTACAGCAAGTGTTGGTCCGGAATTATCGGCCAGGGCACAAGGAGAGATTGCCTTCAAACAGGGCCTGTGTCATACCGAGTCAGTGCTAACGAGACAGTTTGGAGACGGCATGCCGATCAGCTGATTCCGGGACCTCGTTCCAACCATGACCCTAGATTTGAAGCCGAGGCTGAGTGTGAGAATGTTACACCTAAGGTGAACTCAGTCAGCGGCCCTCCAGATGACTCACAGGATGAATTAGCGATAGCTGAGGTCAAGCGACAAACAGAAGTACCACGGCCAACGGGAATGCTAATCAGGAACATGGCAGCCTTTCCGACGAGATCACAACTAGTTCAGGACGAGTAGTAAAGTCCGCCAAGCTACCCGACTATACGTACTATTAAGAGTCATCAAGTTGTTAATTAGCTGGAGTGTTAGGTAACCTAGGGACATTAGATTAGATAGAGGGGAGTGTAACGCAGTGGATTAGACGGGGTATTACGTTTATGCGCATGCGTATTGTTGTGTTCTAGTTTTAAGCGGGATCTACAATTGTTTAATTGGTATTTCACGAGTCTCCAAACGCGATTGGCTTATCGCGCCCTAGGTCATACACTTTACATTTGTTTCCGACGTCCGTGTATTATAATCTAGAGCTCTTTAATAATCCAGAGTCCTACCAATCACACCAAAGAAATCGAGAACAACAGCAAGCGAAGATTACACAGTTCGGTTGACTCACTTCCGGTGTGCCGCACTTCTACAACATTATAAGTAATTTATGTTTGCGATTGGCAAGAAATAAACAACAGAACTCACCTGTCTGCCAATGCTAACTAACGAGAAATTAATCGTTTTTTTCGTTTACGACGCTTATACAGGACTCTAGCACTGCGTAGCCACACCTGTGTCCCGTACATGTGTTGCGGTACTTTGACGACTACAAACTTTTTAGTAACTAGGGACTTTGCGGTCATGCGAAACGACTGTCGCTTTGTACGATTCTAGCTAGATTTTACAAATAGCTTCTACATAAAAAATTTCGTAACACTTTTATCGTAGTTTTTCTGCATATATAGCTGTGGAAGCGACAATGCCTAGTTGTGCGTAGACTCAACCCGGCCTCTCCGCCCTCGTCATTCCCCGGATAGTCAATCTTTTCATTATCCGGGGAATGACGATCGACTGGCGCGCTGAGCGGCAACCGCGAGAGAGAATCTGGTAGCCGAGGCCAGCAGACGAGGTCATGCAAAATATAAATGGAAAATGGGGTGGCTTTGCAGTGTGATTTGCCGACCACGCGACGCCGGTGCACACTGCATGTACGACAAATGGGCTCGTTCACTCGCAACTTGCGTAAACAGACTCAAACTTGCGTAGGTACGCAAAAAGGTATTACTGTAAAAACGCTAGTGACGAAAACATGCTACAAACCAGCTTTTTCATAATCTGATCAGAACAACACTGCAAACTACTGGTATATGGTGTAGTAGACCGAGATCGTAGGCTCACGTGTATGCCAAGGTTGTTATCAACTTGCCGTTACTGCAGCAACGGAGTCAACGGTATCATCACTGAGATGGACAATGTTGGACACCTGGAACTTAGGTATTCACATCGAAGAATTCAATGTGTTATAAAGTTATCGTATGTTTTACAGTTGGGGAGCTGGTTACAACGGCGGCCCAATCGGCTTTGTATCGTCAGATATTATTTGTGTTCCTTCTGGAAGCACCGTAACGTTTATTAGAGATGATGGATCGTGCTGCAGCGCGTACAAGAGTGTTGGAGAGGGCATGGGCTGTGTTGCAACTCACCACAGTGGTTTGTTCGCCTACAGCGATCACTCACTGCCGCCAAACATCTTTGTAGTTGGTTTTCCTCAGTTTGATCTTCGTTGTACATGCAGTGGTAAGCTACGTGTTGTGCTATGTACTGATATCGTTTTAGGTAATTTTACGTGGACACAAGACGACACGTACAACACACACACACACACACACACACACACACACACACACACACACACACACACACACACACACACACACACACACACACACACACACACACACACATGCATGCATGCCCGTGCATCCACAGACACAAATATATTGGGGTTTTAGAAGCTGTGACGTCTGAGGTTTTGAAAACATGGTGACACTTAATTAGATATCAATGACCACCAGAAGAACTGATTGTCATTGCCAACATGCAGTTCCCACATCAGATCACAGAAACTCGATCCCCGTTGATGGAAATGAGTCTACTCTCACAGACTGAGACATGGTCAGAAAAACAGTGAAATATAACAACAGACTCATTTCGTCATATTGCTGTCGCTACCTGAGATTGAACTCAGGCGATCATGGTCAGAGAACCAGAACTCTACATCCACTAGGCCATAGTGGTTTTATTGTTGTGGTGGTGGTGCATGGTTGTTGTCATTGTAATTGCTGTTATTTTGCTATGTCATGTATGGGGAATATATAATGATACTGTAAAATATTACTATTGTTATGTAGTAGTGCCATATTAGTAGTGATCGATTTACTAACAGTAACATTGGTTTACTTATTAACTCAAGGCTGGTTTACAGTAACTTACGCAAGCTGAGCATCAGCCCAGCCTATCACTAACGTAATGTCAGTGTCCTTCTGTAACATAATAACACCTTTCGCCGAGACGCTACATTCTGACCAGCGTTAATATGTTGGACTAGACTTGAGCTTTATTCGAGCGTCAACGTAATGTAAACCGGAAATTGTTCGATTTCTAACTATCAATCATCTGTCGCGCTTTCACTCATGTGATCCAGTTGTCTCAAGCAGAGAACAAGTAAAAGCAGGGAATCTTGGTAAGAAGGCATACAGAAACAGCAGTGGTTGTACAATTGCGTGTCACTTATCCGACCACCTTGGGACAGGACCCTGTTGGATAAGGGAATATGGTGGATAGCTGAAGCTGTTACGTACTCAGCTGTTGTTCATATCATACGGCATTTTTCCACATTATGTATACTGAATGTAGATGTGACTTTAAACGAACCGAATGTCTTATTGATCTAGTGACAAAAATTATACTTTCTCAGGACTGATTGTAAATTTATATAATATGCAGGATGCGTTATCTGTCATATCACCTGTCATATCATCTGTCATATCATATGGCAAGGTTGGCCTGTTGGATATCGGACGTGATAATTGAACATGGGATAAGTGACACGCGACTGTACTTGCTTGGCCTGCGTTAGCAACAGCCTTTGACACCAGACACTTTTCTCAGCTGATAGGGCATTGCTGGTTGTGCTCAGACATGCAGTATAAATCAGTAAGTTTGAGCGTTTGACTAAGTTTACATTATATGCTGGGCTGACACTCAGCTAGTGCGAGTTACTGTAAACCAGCCTTTACTCATCAAACTTCAAAGCATTGGATACTGAATGACTTGTTTGACTGAGTTACGTGGATTTAATTAACTGTCAGCATGAGAAATGTTAATTGACGATTTTCATATTTTGTTTTTAGGAGGAGCTGAATTGAGCTATCGTCATCTCTCATTTACTTATGACGGATGTCGTTTAGTTAGTCTTGGAGGAATTCCAGACTTCACACTGTGTGTCTGGTATGGTATATGTTTGTGTGTGTGTGTGTGTGTGTGTGTGTGTGTGTGTGTGTGTGTGTGTGTGTTTGTGTGTGTGTGTGTGTGTGTGTGTGTGTGTGTGTGTGTGTGTGTGTGTGTGTGTGTGAGTGTGAACGCTTGGACATGTGCATGCATGTGGGACATATGACCAAGTGTGAGTGGCATGCATGCATGTCATTGTATGCAGTCGCATGTGTACATTACACTATTACATAATTTGTACACGCTTCTATTACTGTTTAGAGATAAAGTTCTGTATTGCAGGGACTGTACAACAGGGTCTCAACTGTGTAAGACAGATTGTCGGGCATGGCCTAATGTTTGCAAAGTATCAAGCAATCCGTCAAATTGGTATCAGCTTGTTTCAACTGGACCAGACTGCATGGTTATCTGGGAAGTAGAAAAATGCAGTGAAACTTATGTTCTTGTGTCAAGGTGTGCTAACTAACTACTGACTGTCAATGAGTTTTTGAACTTAGTTGCAATAGACCATTGGTAAATTTAAGATACGTTTGTTTGTTATTCAGTATTTAGGTACTGTACTTGCTTGATTATTACTTCACACCTCATGGTAGTGATGGGGCCTTTTTCAAGAGCCTGACACCTAAAGGTGCAAAGTGGCAGAATCTCATTGATCAATTAACTTAAGTGGCATGCTGTTGTGCAACTACTAATTAAACCAGAGCTTCAAACCACTGCCACTGTGTAAATATAAAAACCTAATGTTCTGTATGCTGGTATCTGAGTCATTAAAACCTTGTAACTTGGAGTCAGATTCATCAGACTTGGAAAGTGCCAATTAAGACTAATTAAATGACTAAGAGGTGTGAAAATCTTAGAGCCTCAGCCAAAGTTAGGACTGGGGGCTTACTCGAGCCCTGGGTAATAATTAAGCAAGTATAATATTTGAATTATTGTTAAGTAGTTAAGTTATTTTAATAGTTTTTAATATTGTATATGAATTATGCACCAAGAAAATTATGGGTACAAGGACTATTTAAGGCATCTCTTAAGAATAATTAACAGCCTAGAAGTCGCCTTGTCTGTATTAAAACCCTCAAATGAGTTATTTCTGTGGATGATATATGTATGAATATTTACTATTTTACATGTAAAAGTTGTTAATTAAATTGGTGAAAGATAGATGCAACATAAGTTACGTTTAATTGAGACTTAATTGTCTCTTCGACTATTTGCAAATAAACAAAATTGCATATTTTATTTGTGTTATAATGTTTGTGCTTGTAAATCTCTTGTGTTTTGTGCAGTGAAGTTGGTCTTCCTGATGAAACAGAACGGGTCAGAATGAAGGCACGAAAATCTCAACCTGAAGTGACTATTCAGGATCTGCCAGGAGAAGAGCCATACTACCCATTTGGCCTTGGTGATGTTTTGTCAGAGTTTGGTTTTTACAATGACCTGGAAACTTGCCATCCAGTCGTTATCAGTGACCACTGTTGGGGGGATAATAATTCTGTGTACTGCTGCTGTAATGGTGGTCAAGTTATGAAGGTGGACGTTGAAAGGATGATAGTTGTGCTACTCGTCAACCCTGAGCTATCCAGGAGGCATCATGAAAGAGATGATGATGGTGATGATAATGAGCAACAGGGAGGGAAGAAGGAGAAGGAGGTAGAGGAGGAGAAGGATAACCCTAATGAAGAGCAAGGAGATATATCTGAAAATTGCATAGCAGTTAACAGGATTGGTGTATTTACTGGAGGAAAGGTAAGTTTATGACGAGAACAAGTTTCTCATACTTTGCTTACACTACAATTGTAGTACTTATTAAGCTTGAATTTTCTGTGCTTTCAGTTGGAATGCTGCTTGATCAGTAAAGCTATGAACTAATTTTTTTTTAGTTTTATGTTGTTTGGTTTTGGTGATTTTTGTGTGCATGTAATGTTATCATGGGCATTGTATGCTACATTGCACTTTGTATAACTTCACTCATGACATGGTCTGGCTCTTGTTGTCTTGTCGTATTTGATTAAATCGATATCTTCATTTCTTTGGTAGCCAAAAGAATGTGAGTTCTAGCGTGCATATTCTGTTAAAGGTTTTTGAGGTGAAATTTTATCATGATTGGATGAGCTTTGTAGCTTTTCATGTGGCAGTTTTGTCTAATATGTTTGAATTCGACGATGACAAATTGAGTTTTTTTGAAATTACAAAGTTTGGTATAATGGTGTGAATATTAAAATTAATGACCAGCAGTATCCAAGAACATACAATACAATCTATCTATTTTTAATTAAATAGACTTTGCTTGTTGCAACCAGTACTGAACATGCGGTTGCTTCAGCAAGCACTTTTGTCCGGAATGATTACATGATCTAGCAATGTGTGAAATTGCTCTAACAATGTGTAAACTGCTCCTAGGATGGTGTTATTCGTCGTATTTTACTGGAACCTAGAGGAGACAGTGAGGCACTCTGCTGTGTTGGTGGACAGGTTTCTAGTCTACTCTTTTCTCCTAACTTTGACAAAGTTTACTTTGGGTCGTCAGCGGTATGTAAACATTCTGAAAGTGTTGATGCTAGAGGAATCTAATGTGTACTGTTTTCTTGTTCCAGGGAAGTCTAAATTGGCTCCAAGGATCAGTTGAGGTAGAGAGAGTTCCTTCAACAGTGTTTGATCATTCCAGAGGGAAGTTTGTAGGAGTTGATATTTTGCTGTCTGGAGACAAGTACTGTGTAGTAAGTATATACATTTATATTGCAGCAGTTTCGTCATATGTTATGTGTAAAATACATGTCAAAATGTCATACATTTTCCATAGAGTACATGTAAGTGTATACTGTATTGTTTATGGTGGATGAAAGCATATCGAACTTCAACAGGTTTCAAATAAGTTTGGAGCTGCCTGGAAACCCTTAAATATACTGTAATTTATTGACTGTCAATGCACCCAGGTGCTTAATTAAGCTACTGTACTTTTAGAAGTCTAGCCACTTTTCCTGTGAATGATCATCTTCTGCGCTGTTGTTTGGGACAGAGCCAGTTATTGTACTATTATTGGTTAATCAAGACACTTACAGAGCTGAAGTACATGCTATGAAATTTCTTTTGTCTTTTAACACTCAGGCCAACAACAGCACTTACCCTAAGAGCATAATTTCTACACAGTTTTCAGACCTAATTGATTGTAACAGAAGACAAAATCAAGTAATTGGAGCTTTTGGGATTTCAATTATGTGCAATGTAACTCAATACTTTTATGGTTAACTCCTTAGTTAATGGTTAATTCACTGGAAATTTGTTGCGCTATTATCAATGGGCATTAAAGTGCAATCTCAGCAATTTTAAACATCTAAACATCATTAGTGCATACACAGCAACGTAAGCATATGTGTGTGACATCTACTACAGTGTTTCCACTGGCCTATCGCCAAATAGCCAAATGCTACAAATAGTAGTTGCTGGTGATAAAATGGCAATGCCTCCTTGCTGATTTGGCTAGCTGTTACAGTGTACTGTGTACGCCTTCCTCTAGATCAGGTGTTGCAGGCATAGTCGCTAAAGCATGCTATAAGAATGGCAATTAGCACGACACATTGTAACTCCAACAACTAGGAGGCCAATCTTTCGTGCATGCTTTGTTTTCATCTTGCACGTAGCGGGCACTCTGTGCATATGACTTCCATAAGCATCGAGATGCTTTTAGATTTAGTATAAAGCTAAGAAAGATTGCACTAAACGCTTAAAGTCTGGTTTGTAGACTTTGGCTTCCCAAGGTTACGTTCCTTTGGGCATAATTAACGTATATCAGATTAGTACTGCATTTGTTGTGACAATTAATAAACGCTGCCTGCTTGTCTGACCAGGTTAAACTTGACTCTTTAACCAAGTGGCTATTAATAGAATATTTCTAGCGGAAACACTGTCTACTAATAAACATGGCTTCTCAGATGTTTTTTTTAATTTTAAGGTCTTGAGATGCTTCTTCGAACAGCCCTTTTTCAAACATTTGTAATTAGTGTTTTCAGCAACCTATTGCTGATTAAACTGCAGAAGCACTACTAGTAAATTACTAAACCCTTGGCTGCTATTCACTTTGAATCTAATTAGTCAGAGCCAATGAAGAGTATGAGAAGGGGTTGGACACATTGACTGGCAAGTGGGACTGTCGACATCCAATAGCTATTTTCATACCTCTTGTGCAAAGACATCATCACATTAACTGGCACACTAATGTACACAGCGATAGCAATGAGTGAATACGCTGCATTCCAGTTATTCATCTGTTGGTAGCTTGGTAGATTTGTCCGTACACAGAGGTATTACTGTAACCCTAGTGCATGCACACATTGGGTTAATACTGCTTTTACAGTTTATTGTGGTTGTTGTCAGGTATACGTTCATTTGGTTAATTAAGTGAAAGAAAGACATTGTATTACATGTAGTTTACTTTTTACACAGCGTATGTGTTTTCAAATTAGAATGCAAAATAGGCATCTTGAACTAATGAGCTCATGTTTCTTATGTTTTTGGTTAGACCTGCCGAGAGAATGGTCTTGTGCAAGTTTGGGGCCTTGATGCTCCTTCTGTCATTGGATTTTGTGACCTCAATAGGAGTTGCATTTCACTCAGTTGCAGCTCTTCTAGTCATTCATGTGCAGTTGGTACAGCAGATGGTCACGTATATTTCTTGGATCTTTATGACATTGTAAAGCCACGGATTGTTTGTCGTCTCTGTTTACATCATAGTCCTGTGTCTCATATACGGTACGTAACTACTGTAGGAATAGTTTGAAATATGCTGGTCAGGCATTTGGTTATGTTTGTTTGGTATTAGGTTTGATTTGAGTGGGTCGTTTCTTGTGACTGGATCAGATGATGGTAACGTTTTTGTGTGTTCTGCCTTGCCATCTAGCAAGTTTAAAGTGATAGGATATACACGTAAGTAATATTTGTAAATGAGTTATTACAATATACTGCATTTTTGCACCTTTTGGTGCATGCTGGTCTATCAGAGGCTTTTCTTAATCACCAGAATGTTGCTTTATTCTGTTTGGTAAGTAAACTGGAAACTGGCATGCTGATATAGAGCAGGAAAGGCTGGTGTACAGCGAGGTAGACAGTTTTGGCAAGGACACAGGAACACTACGTTGTACATGCTTCAGCATGGATAATTACGTGTTGTTGAGGTGAAGGATGTGGCAATAGACAGGAAGGTTGTAGACTTGATGATCAAGATAACAATGAAACAGTAGGGTAACATAGTGGTTATAAGTAGATTATGAATAGGGAACTGTGTTATCTGAACACTTGAAATGATATTTTGATTCATGTAAATGTACTTGTATGTACATGCACCAAGGTTTGGAGTTGTTGGAAGTTCCACAAATATATAATATTGCTGATACTTTTGGTGATTTAAAGGTAACACTGGAAACTGATGTAGAGTGAATGTTTTGCTATTTTAATTGGGACTAAGTTACTACAAGGGTATTGCCGAGTCTGTAATTGTTACATATTCAAAGCGATTTTATAACTGAGGAATCTTTAGTTACTGTAAAAATTATCAATTGTTTATAAATTGTTGCTTATTTTTGTTATCAGTTAATAAATTCACCTATCACACTTTCCAACATGACTTGTATAATTGCACTTGGTTTGTAGCAACCCTGATTGGTTGATACAGTGGGTACAAATCATTTGTACTGGTACCCTTCAAGTGTTGGGCGATATCACAATATTTCCTCTTTTGACGATATTTCAAGGGCTCAGTTAGTTTCACAAGTGCAATGCAATATATCGTGCCAAGTTTGTATTGCTATCCGAGCTTGTCTCACATGTTTTACACGTGAGTGTCGTGAAGCACATGCAACTAGCTGTTTGTTATTGCTAGGTTTACTAGATGGCTACCCCGAATCAACACCAGCGTCATATGACGTTCTCAGATCTCGTTGCAAAAGCAAATGTGACATTGGCAGTAGAGCGACGAAGACGGCAAGCCTAAAATGACTGACACAGCGATATGTAGCACCTGTCATAGGAAAGCCTCTTGCAAGAGCAGCAATGTGAGCAGCATGATAGACCATTTATGTCATCACCATCCGGCTGACTACAGCAAGATTGAGGAAGGGAAGCCGTCGTTGAACGTAAATGTCATGTCGATGGTCCAGCCAACGAAGTTTTGCACTGCTGTCTAAATTAGCTAAAATGCCTAGCCATTTGTGCCACTAGTGCAGCTTCAGAGCTGCTGTTCAGTACATTAGGGAACATTGTCACTCTGAAATGTAACCGACTGAAACTAGTTATGTTAGACCTGTTACTGTTTTGTCTAGAAACCTGTAGCCTAACTGTAGGTAAGAGTTACGTATGTGAGATAATGAGCTTCTTTTCAAGATTAATATTGTTATTGTTAGGCTATTGAGTTCCAAATTCGGTATTGCAAATAGGCAATATATTGTGATATCATTGACTAGCTGACAAAAGTATCGTTGGTAAATTTTTCTGATATCGCCCAACGCTGATACCCTACTGCTGTCAACGGAAATGTGTCTATCCCAGGGCCGGATCCAGAGGGAGTTCAGGGGGTTGCAACCCCCTCTTTTCCAATAGGCGTGGTCGATAATTTCATATAATTTTATTAGAAAAGAGAAAATTAGTAATGCTATAAATAACTGCTAACGGTGAACACCCTTTTTCAAAAATTCCTGGATCCGGCGCTGCTATCCTATTGTTGTGCTTATTAGGCTATGTCTAATTAGTTACAGGAAATGATTACTGAAAAAATTACTGTCTTAAGCCTGGTTCACAATATTGACGCCGACGTCAACGTTGACAATAGAAATGAATCCTATTCCAGCGTCGACGTCGGCGTCAACACCAAAGGATGCCACCGACGTCGAGGCGGTTTCTTTGAAGTTTGACGCTCAACTAAGCGTCGGCGTCATTGTGAACCAGGCTTAACTGTTGTAGAACTAATGAGCAAGAGAACAACTGCAGCACACAAATTACTTATTTTTGTTAGTTGAAATAGAAGTTAGGATTAGGGTTCGAGTTAGTGTTAGAGTTAGTGTTAGGGGTTTGCATTATACAAATCACTTATGGTATGTGCTAATCTTGAATATGATTGCTATTCCACCTCAAGTGAGTGGCAGCTACAAGTAGTTGCCTCAATAATTACCTCGGCTTCCCCTTGGTACTTATCTCGAAATTAGCTTTATAAATTTATATTTGCAAATAACAATGATATCCTGTGCTTACCCACATGATAACTACTAAATATGATGGTTTGGCCACTCCATTCAGTGATGACTTCCTAGTGTCCTTTTTGTCTGAGGTGGGATGACAAACGTGCTTTAGATTTGCATTTCAAATCGCATGTTTGGCAAACATAAGCGGTGGTAGAGATGGTGGTTTTTCTTTCCGTTTCTGGCGTTTCAGTTTCAGGTGGCAGAGTTGATCGATTCTCTTCAAAGTGTTCTAAAGAAGAATGACAAAGTGCTCTCCAGTGCATTCTTTCACGTGCAGTTGTTTAAAATTAAAGAGAGGGGATTGATCGCACATGAATTGAGGCCGTGTTTGAGATGATCTTTATATGTCTAATTTTAGGCCCTTTCTGGCGTCAGTGACCGTTCGTTAACTGACCAAAGAAAAGCTTCATAGGAATCCATCTGTCAGACAGTTTTGAAGTATGTCTAGCCCAATGAAGGAGTGATTTCATAATATAATACTCAGTGCCATGTATGTTGCAATGAGGAAGCAACTAATAAATGTATACTACGCTGGAGACAACGTTCAACTTATGTTTTCTAATGTTGAAGTTCATACATAAAGGTGTACACTAGGGGGAGGGGTTAGAGTAGTTGTACAGTTTTGTGGCGGTATAATATTGATGATCTCTTTTGGTCCAGAAGTAGATAGAAAGTGATACTAAAGTAAGGATATTGAATTTATGCTTATGTGTGTTGTACATGTGTGTAATTTACTAACTATCCGTCGCAGAGTATCCGTCGCAAGCCTATGACACTTTTATTTCACTCTAGCTGTTTGTTGCACGTGTTTGAAGTATGTATGGTATGGGACAGTAGTTACTCAGCGGTACTGACACCGGCAAACAGTACCGACAGTTTGTGAACACTTTTGCCTTTGCCATTGTCTTTGTCTCATGAGGAAGCAATGCAGAAAGTGCAACTACAAAGGAAGACCACTGGCCAGAACGACAAAATGTGCATGTCAATTTTTGAAAAGGCTTATAATTATTTGTACTTACTGTAATATCATGTTACATTAGAAATAGCTTCACGTGACCAACTTATAATGTATGCTTAGAGGAGGGGAGGGAAGGGAAGGGGCATGCAGGAATGAACACTTTGTATGCTTGAGTGAATGTCGACAATTATGGATGACCCCTTAGTATTTAGTGCTAAAATTATTGTATGAAAGATAAATACAAACATCTATAAGTGAAGCATTCTAATTATATTTTTATCGTTTTAGGTGTTTCTGGTCCTGTTCAGTGCTTGTCTCTTTATACACAACGCACTGATTCATCTACCAAAGTTGGTGCTGTTGTAGTAGTCAATGAGCTATCCAATTCAATGACATCATGTAGCAAGATAGTAACATTTGAACTAACGTCTGAATGTTTAACATCAGGTTATAGTGCATAAAAGTTAGAGGAACGTCATAACGGTGACTCTTGTTTCTAGGATTACAAATTGAGGGTTTTTCAGACAATGCTGGTCGTTTTACTGATGAAGCAATTCAATGGCATTCGTTTGATGTTAACATCTCTCCAAACAGCATTGTTGCGGCATTTTCTGTTGATTCAAGTGACATTGAGCTATTTGCTTTGACAAACCAATCAAAGCAGCTGTGTAAGCTGAAAGTTCCTGCAGTAAGTCAGGTGGGTATAAGCAGAGTATTGTACAACAGAGGTGTGAGTTGAGATAAGGCCAGGCAGATGGACAGACTACAATAGCAACAAGCAACAAGCACTGCTCGGATTGATGATTGGTTGGTTATGACTTTGAAGTCACTAGGTTTTCAGTTGTTGTTTTAGCCAGATGCAGTTGATTTCTTTTTTCTTTTCTCTTTCTCGTGTTGCATGGTTATATTGTGCATTTGTCAGTGTGATTGCCATTTGTTTCGGTTTGTGTGTATGTTGCTTTATGATGGCATTAACTTGTACTAATCAAAACTTGGCATGTTGAAGCCCCTGTATCCAAATGGAATAGTATAAAGTGAGGTGTAATTTTTTTCTGCTCTAATGCTGCTTTTCTTTCTTCAAGTGTAATCAGTAGTTCGAATATGACAACTTACTTGATAGCCAGATCAACAGATGAACAAACCAGCAGGCAAACAGATGACAAACATTTTATAGATAGCTTTACATGACTTGTTTGAGACATTATGACTTGTCTAACCTGCTATGTGTTATTGATCTAGTAAGTTTGAGTTGTGCAGCTTAATTTTTGTTGAATATACTGTAGGAATCAACTGTCGTGAATGTGGTCAGTCAGCATCCTTCTCATCTTCTTCCTGGTGGAGTCTTGACTTTGTCACAGCATGGCAAATGGCTTCTTAGCTGTAGCTCCGATGGTCGCATTGCTGCTCGACTCACGGCATCTTTGGTATATTGTTGCAAAAACTTACTGACATTTGTTTAACTTGCACAGTTGCTTTAGGATCGTGCTGTTTTGATTCAAGCTCACAATTTTACTGATGGTGGTGTGTATACTTTATGTCTTACTGGTGATGCCCAGAAAGTAGTCACTGTTGGCAAAGATGGTTCTCTTGCTTGTTGGAATTGGAGGTTAGTGTTGCTGTTGATATTGTTTTTATGTTTACAGAGATTCTTTTGTTACCGTATTTCCGTGTATAGCCACATGCCGGTTACTGACAGGGATTAGCTAGTGCCTGTATACGCCGAGGTATACCAGCATGTCGGTTTAAAGGAGGGGAAATTGCAAATAGTGTACAAGTAGAGTCCATTTCAGTGGACTCACAAATATTTTTCATACCTTTTCTTCTCCTGTTTCAACATCTGTGCTGAAATATAGCAAACAACTGTCATTTTAGTGTCGATGGTATATGAGTTACGTTGCACTCTAACCTGGTATCGCCATTTGCCTCTTGCGCATTGGTGTCGCTGGCTTCTTCACCGTCACCACACGAGTCATGTGTCAGTTCGTCTCTTCCACGCTCAGAGTCATGCTATCTTATGGAATCCGCCATTTATAGACATGTACACTAGTTATCTTCTGACCGGTTGTCAAGCCAGGATCTCGAGGCTATCAACACTCGTTCTATATTGGCATACCTCACCCTATACTGGCATGCTGGTATAGTTACCAGACGTGGTCAAGGCCAGTTTTGGTAATCCTTGCTTATACCGGCATGCCAATATATACTCGGAAATATGGTATGCATTGCTTATCACTCAAAATTTTGTTCTTAAACTAAATAACTGTTATAGTTGTTTGTTTTTCTTGCTTTTTCACCAATAATTACAAACACATGTTGATTGGTGAGGGAGGGTTTGGTGTTGCGGTGGGGCAAAGTCAGTCTGTTTTCATGACTTCATCTGATAGAGCACCCACAAATTATCATTTGTTTACTCTAGTATACTTAAGGTTGCATGCACGTATCACATTGCAGAGATTTAATTCTGGAAGCAGTAAGAAAGCAGCAAAACAAGAATTGTAAAGGTAAGACAAAGACTGTTTAGGCATAGTCTGTATATTGGTAGAGATATCTAGCTGAACTTTGGGAGGTTGGTGACATCAAGTGGAATTGCACTACTTGATAAACAAAGATGGCAGTGAGGCAAACTGTAGGGACCACAGAGACACTTACAGTGAACCTATCTTATCTGAAAAGGGGTGAAATTCAAGAACTGTCTTTGAATAAGCTAAATTAGTAGTTAATATGGCAAGTAGCCATGCCTGTGATGTAATAGAGACGCTCTGTGGGGCAGACAATGTGAATTTTGAATATATCTTCTATAGCCATTGTTATATTACTTGCATTTTACTCATGTCTAGGTCATGTGCAGCAGAAAAGAGATCTTTCTCATTTAGGGCAAAGTATATCAACTTTGAAAATGGTACACAGTATTTGTTATTTAAATAACAAATACTGTGTACCATTTTCAAAGTTTTTGTTTTGAAAGTGTGGCTTGATTTGAAGTTGTTGTTGCAAAATCATGATTATGGAACTCTCAAGCAGTGGCTATATGAAGATGTTGATACAACACAGCATTCTAGAATAGTGCTGCTATTTCTGAAACTCAAACTTGTTATCTTAAAATGATTTTATTATGTTGTCATCACCTTCTAAGTGGGGTCTTTATCCTCAACTGGGCACCCACCAACTCGGCAAGTAAGTCCCAGACAGGTACATGTTTCCATGTAATCCATATGGCACTAGAAACTGGCTTATTGATATTGATTGCATGCGCTACGAGAATTTTGCCAGCCCTGAACAGCATGCCTAGTAGATATCAATGACTACCAGGAAAGCACAAATCCTCATTGCCAACGATCTCCATGCTAGATCATAGAAACTCACCATTGAGAGAAACAAGTCTACTCTCACAGACATATCCAAATAGACAGTGAGAAAGAACGAACATACTCGTTTCATTACATTGCTGTTGCTACCCGGGATTGAACCCAGGCCATCATGGTCAGAGAATTAGAACTCTAAACACTAGGCTATATTATTATGTGTCGTTATGCCCTCCATGATGGGCAAGTGGGGTCTTTACTCCATCTGGTCACCTTTCAATTCGGCAGGTGAGCCCAGCAGGGTACATGTTTCTGTGTAGTTCACATGGCGATCAATGACTAGCAAATTTGATATAGATTGCAGGCATTACAATGACCGCGAACTCGGTACAACACGCCTAGTGGATATCAATTATCACCAGGAATGCTCTGAACGTCATTGTCAGTGGATCGTTTGCTAGACCACAGAAACTCCCCAACGACTGAAACATGTCATAGTTTCATGGATAAAGCTAGAGAAACATGAGAAAGAAAGACAGACAAGTTTCATAAACCATGGAGTGGTGGCCATTGTTGCTAACCACTAAGCCACGGCGTATTATTATGTGTCGCTATGCCCCTCCATAATGGGCAAGTGGGGTCTTTACCCCATCTGGGCGCCCACCAACCCGGCAGGTGAGCCCAGCAGGGTATATGTTTCTGTGTAGTCCACACGGCGATCAATGACTAGCCAATTCAACATAGATTGCAGGCATTACGGTGGCCGCGAACATCGGGACAGCACGCCTAGTAGATATCAATGACCACCAGGAAAGCACTGAACGTCGTTGTCAACGGATCGTTCGCCAGACCACAGAAACTCCCCAACGACTGAAACGAGTCATAGTCTTATGGATAAAGCTAGAGAAACATGGGAGAGAAAGACAGACAAATTTCATAATTTACTGTTGTCACTGGGGTTTGAACCCCCAAACCATGGAGTGGTAGCCATTGTCACTAACCAATAAGCCACGGCGGTGTCATTATTATTATGTGTCGTGCTGAACTAGATGAGTCTGGTTTGTAAAGTCTATTACAAGTACCGGAAGCAAACCCTGCTTCAGAAGTACTTAGACCATCACGGCTGTCTAGAAAGAAGACATGACTTTACGAAGGATCTGAGTAGATCCCAGAAGCACTGTTTTCTGTAAGTGCTGCAGTTGTGATGACCTGGAATAATGTCCAGCCACCGTGCAATACCTGTGTGCACTGTGCCCAAAGCTCCCAAGACCACCGGAACCACCAGTGTTCGACAATGCCACATGTGGCTTATCTCCATTTGCAAGTCGCTGTACTTCGCCAACTTCTCAGCATGTTTCTTGCCAATGTTGCCATCAGCAGGACAGCTGATATCAGTAAGAAGACAAGTGTTTGTCTTCTTATTTCTGAGACAGATGTCTGGACGATTGGCTTTGATCTTCCTGGCAGTGGGGATGGTGGTATCCCACATCATAGTAATGTCATCCGTCTCCACAAGCCTATCAGGATGATGCCGGTACCATCTGCTCTCCACTGGAACCCCAAAATGGCGACAAACATTCCAGTGAATGATGGAGGCCACCTGATTGTGTCGATCAGTGTAGTCCGTCGGTGCCAAAGCACTACAGCCTGCCACAATGTGGTCGACTGTTTCCAGGCCTACACTGCACATGCGGCAAGTAGGACTGACATCACGATGTAGAATCTTGCGCTCATAGTACCAAGTCCGAAAGCTTGGTCTTGAGCAGCAACAACCATTCCCTCAGTTGCAGCGGGAAGATTCGCTGCCTTGTTTAGCCATCCGTAGGTTTCTTCATGTCCACAGGCGGTTGCTCAGTGAGACGGTGATACTGCCCGTGCATAGGCTTCCTGCTCCAGGACCGCACACGAAGAGAACTACAACACGTACGGTAATGTCTCGCATCTGTTTCAGGCGCTTGCTCGAAGCCACCTTCAACCGAGATGGATGCATTTCTGTGTAAGCTCTGCGACTTGTCGTTCAAAGCAAGACTCCTCCGCAGCTGTGCAGTAAAGCGACAAGCCACACGCTTGATCGAGTGTGAAGATTTTCCGGAGTCACACTGCCGTATCATCTGCATGAAAGGATCAGAACTGTCAGCAAGGTAACAGTTCAGCCTCACAATACAAGATTGATATGTCGACTCAATCTGTTGTAACCCCCTACCCCCATCACTGCAAGGAGCGTACAGTCGGTCAACGTCTGCAGCAGGATGGTGGACACCGTGTGTAGAGAGGAGATTTCTGGTCCGTCGATCGAGCTGCTGCAGGTTCGTGCACCCCCAATGAATGACGCCAAAACCGTAAGTGAGAACCGGTAGTGCAAACCTATTGATGGCTAGAATCTTGTTCCGACCATACAACTCAGTCTGGAGAACCACCTACACTCTGCGGAAGTCCTCACGACGGAGTCTCTCCCGCATCATGCTGTGCTGAATACCGTTACTCTCATCTACACCCAAGTACTTGTAGACTTGACCCAGTTCCAGACAATTTTTTGATGTAAGGGTTTTCTACCTGAAGGCGCGTTCAAACATGCAATCTACTTCTCTGGCATCAGCCTACAAAACTCATGAAAATGAGGAAAAAACGGGAATATGGCGAACGTGTGAGGGAGATAGAAAATGCAACTTTCACACCCCTAGTTTTTGCAGCAACTGGTGGAATGAGGGAAGAAGCGTCAATTTTTTTACAAACGAATAGCTGAGTTACTATCAGTCAAAACAAAGAAGACCTACACTGAGACCATAAGAATCATCAGGTGCCATGTATCGTTCAGTCTGATTCGTTCAGCAATTTTATGCATCCGAGGTAGCAGGTTGGCCAAGCAAAGACCCTTCCGTGCAGAAGAAATTGACATCATCAGCAGTGAGGTTTGCCTCACTGAGTAAACTGATTTATTATTGACATGGACAATATTTAAAAATATAACATGTTGTGTTGTTTTGTTGTAGTCTGCTGGTTTGTCGTACTAATTGGTCACATTGTAAAAATATATCACTTGGTTATTATATTTCAATTTTATTATTATTATTATTATTATTATTATATTTCAATTTTTTCACATTATGTGCATGATGTAGTTCACACTGGGGCAACCAATAGAAACAAAAACAAACAAGCAAACAGACAGACTAAAAATCCCAGCTACCCAACTAATTACATACTCATACCTAATTGCAACTTCTTGTCAACACAGCTACTATAAACATCCTTCTCACTAACCTGTTTACCGAATAAAAATCTTTTTATAATAATTGTTTTAGTGTTCTAATTCTGTCTTTTGCCTCTTGGAATGTTCCATTAAACTGATTATAATTGTCTCATATTCCTTCATGTCAAGACCTTTCTTGTTGCCCTTTCTCAGTCCTCTATTTATAGTATTCTTCACATCACCGCTGTCCAAGTTCCACAGATTGCACCATGACATTATTGGGAACAGTTGTTTATTAATTATGCACCTCCAAGCGTTGTACAAATACAAAACTCCACCAGTTTTTCCGAGTACTGCTTTGACTCCGCCGATGGTTTTCTTACTCTTGCTTCCACTTTAAAAACTGGCTGTCGAAATGAATTCATGTCTACTCCCAAATGTTTTATTGACTTTTTAACATCATAACAGATTGATTTACCTTGCAATTCCGGGTTTACGAGTGACAAAAATCTATTACTGAATACTGTACAAATGTTTTTTTCCATTTCACTCTCATTTTTGGTTGCTCATACTATGCTGATAACAATCTTACCACATAAACTGGAACTCCCACTTCTAGAAGTTTGCTTAACAGTCTGTATAGTGGTGAACCCTGTCATATGCCTTTGACAGATCAAGTGTACAGACAAACATCGTAGTGTTTCGTCTCTCCATATAATTGTCTACAGTTGTTTTCAACACAAATGAACAGTCACCACAGCTGTGCTTACACAAACTGCTGTTCACTGGTTTCAAGTACCAACCTGAGTCGTTCCATTAATATCATTTTAAATATCGTTGATACCACCGATGATATGCTGATTTTTCTGTAGTTATTGACATCAGCAGTGTCCCCACTTCTGTCCTTCACTACTTGTACCACATAGGCTGTAACAAACTGCTCAGGAACAAAGGAATGACAAAGAACATAGTAAAAGCAGTGCTCAGGTATAGAGTTAGTCCACAACCTCTATATTTGACATGTTTTGGTTGAAGACCATTACACCCTGCTGCTTTATTCATTTTCAAACCTTCCACCGCTTTCACTACTTCCTCCATGTTATGTCCACACACCACCAAGGTATGCCTGGATCTTTCATCCGTTTTCTAATTACCTTCTCAAAGTCTATCTTTTCTTTCTCTGTTTTCCTCTTGCATCCTCTGTTGACTATGGATCCAAAATGGTATGCCCACGAAGCTATAATATTGTCATCCTTGATAGCATTCTCAACTCGGATGGCTGATCCACACCCATTTGGTCTTCTCCTCGTTTGCAGTGCATGCCAATAGTCCGTTTGCTCTCCTTTTTTCAGTGTTTTCGTAAAACCTTTCCTGGATAGATCTCCATGTCGTGGTTTCCCAATGTCTTTCCATTTTTGTATTCTTTTATCGCTGCTTTCTTATGACTGAGTTCTGAAACAAACTGCTTCATTTAGTCTTTTCTGTTTTTTTCTGAAATTGAAATCCATGCTTTTAAAATATGCTGTCTGCACATGTCTATATATAGGCACAGTGTGGGAGAAGATTGAACTAATCTACACTATACTTTAGGACTTTGGAAGAGTTGCAGTGTAAAGAAGGGACTTTGCTTTTTCCCTAAAGGAGTTGATATTTTTTAGTATGTGCTTGGTTGTTGTGGGCATGCATCTAAAAACTCATTACTTAGCAAATTTTTTTATGGCCATGGTCATTTGAGCAATTGATTTGTGGGACACTGCAACTCACAAGAGAGTTGGTGTGTCTACATATGAAACTTGAGCACGAGCTTTGCGGTCACACTTAGACCAAATTACTTGCAAGTCATGAACCAAATGATATACTCAATTTTAAGAAATTTGTTACAGGTTGCATTTGAATAGAAAGTTGGCTAGAAATAGAGTAAGAAAATCTAATCTTTGTTAAAACTGTGTTGTATAGGCTGTTTGGTGCTTCATACTTTAGCTATGTACTTGAATCTTTGTTATTGTCATGTTGCATATCATGTATCAGTTCCATTCATTTGTGCATGATGTTCTTTTTTGTGCAGTTTCTCTTCCCAAGGAAGTCAGAAAAGTGGAAAAGCTGTTGAAGCATTTAGAAAGCGTGAAATGGCATTGCTGAAGAGAAGGGCTGATGAGGATGAAATGCTGAAATCTATGCCAACAATCGACATGACAGACAAGGGTAGTGGAAAAACTTGGCTGGATGAAATGGAATTAATGGTTAGTGAAATGCAAATGGTAGTTTAAAGAACTTCATGTGTAGACTGAAATTAACACAAATGTTAGCAGTAATCTTGAATGGTTGTTTGTTTATTAATAAGTTTACCTGATTGAAGGCACATCAAGCTGAAGATGAAAAATACATGGAAATTAAGGAAGAAATTAGACAAGAGATTGAAAGCCTTCGAAAATCAGTTAGCATTAGCTATTCTGAGTCGGTCTGAGTCTGATCATCAGTTGTCATAAATATGCTGTGTGCTTGTTAGGTTATGAGCTTGATTCATAACAATGCTGATGTCCCAGATATTGAAAAACTGGAACGCCAGGACTTCAACTTGGACACAGAAGAACAACAGCTGCTAACTGCAGAGAGCGATGAACAAGTGAACAAGGCAAGAAAACAACTGTTTGTGCATTCTATTGTGGCATAACGGTTTTACTTGCAAAGAAGTTTATTATTTTGTTAATTTAGAAAACATTATTATAATATAATTATAATATTTTTATTTTGTTTTGCTTAAATTATTGCACGTGTTTGTAACTGTAATCTATATTTGCTTACCAGATTGTATATTTTGGTTTGATTTTTTAGGAATATGCTTATTGTCTTGTTTAGTAAACATAGAAACCGGTTTATTTAGTTGCTAATGACAGTTTTCATTTTTATTTATGTTTCATAATTGTTAGGTTTTAGAAACCTTTGTCATTTTATGTTTCTTTGGTGTTTCACTTTCATGTATTACATGCTGAAGATTATAATAGTAGATGGACATCGTATTCAATTTTATGCACATATCGAGAAGCTCATGCAATTTCTTGCATTTGGTAATTATGTATGGCCAAAAATTAGTGGCTACTTTGTAGTCATTAACATGTGAATTATATAGTATTAAACTGAATTCATATTCGCAAGTACTTGTTTGAAGTCTTAGTCTAAAGTATGAAATCAAGTGACTTTTACCAATACATGTTGCAACAAGTCAATTAAATTAATTATAATTATAGCAGCTACACATATTCTTTCAACTTGCAGTTGATTGCAGGTTTTTTTTTCTTGAAACTGATATTACTTTGTTAGAGAGATATCTAGTCGTTTTTGGGCTCCTAGAATTAGTCTCTGTATGTCTTAAAGGTAAAATCCATCGTTAGCACTACGCTCATGCAAACTTGATTGCATAGCTACGCAATCAAGATAGAAGGTTGGTCTGAACTACAGGCAAAGCTGGGTATGAGAGAACACTAGATATTAGCAGCAAATAGCCTGAAAACAGAGCGCATACGATGGTCACGTGAGAAACATTCTGTCAACGCGCACTAACGCTAGGAGCTTCGCTACCATCAAACTGCTAGAAGACACTCATGAGACGTTGAGAAAATATGCTCATGGATTATGAAACGGGCATGGATGCGCATGCAAGACTGAGGGGACCAACTGCACTGCAGTTGTGCGCTTGCGTGTGATCATTGTATGCGCTCTGTTTTCACGCTGCTATGTAGCGCTCGCATGTTCAAACCTGATTTTGTGTAAAACGTACCCTATTTGGTGCCTTCAACCTGAGAAAAGATGACGATTTGGTTTGCGCGCGACCCGAACTCTGCTTCAACAACAGATTGCAAAATTGCTCTCGTATGTTTTTCTTATTTGTAATGGTGACCACACTCTGATATCCAGTTTTGCCTGTAGTTCAGCCCAACCTTCCAACTTGATTGCATATAGCATGCAGTCAAGTTTGCAGGGGCGTAGCGCTAAACAACGGAGTGTACCTTTAAGTGTTCTAATTATGTAATTGTATAACTGATTACAATTAGGTGCGAGAAGTAATTGAACTCTCAAATATTGCAAAGCTGTACTTAAAAGAGAAGATCAAGCAAGAGTGTTGGGACTCTATGGAAGTGCAAGGAAAAGTCATCATGGTGAGTGTTATAAAATGGTTATTTGTTATTATTGATTGTTTATTTTGTTGTTTGGTAGGGATTTGATACAACTATTGAAGTGAGGAATTATCCAATTCGTAAAAGAGGAGATGAAGAAATAAAGGAGCTAGCATATGCAACTTTGGAGAGGAGAATTGAACTTGCGGAGTTAGAGGTAGTGCAGTTATGCATGAAATCAGTCCTCAAATAGTACTGCTGTTTTCAGCTTATTAATTTAAGTTTGTTTATTTGATGTTTTGGTACTAGGTTTTGACAGAACTCGTTAATTACCCTGGCATTTAGATAATAGTAAAGGGTTAAATTGTAGTTTTGACTGAAATGTCAAATAAAAGGTTTATTTGTCTAAATTGTTATTAACTGTTAAATAACGCATTGCAATAATTATCATTGATGATGCATATTGTAATTATTAAATGATTGCGCTGTTTGCTTATAGGCACAAAAAGAAGTTTGTCAAGTGACTCCTCTTGTCACTCCTGGAATTGATGAGGTGACTGTAATTTTTCTCTAGTCACAGTGTGTGTAATTATTTATGGAATGTAGGATGAAGATGAAGGACTTACTGAGCCAAAAGAAAAAGAAGAGTCAGATGGTCTTTCACTATATGGAAGTCGCGGTACTCAATTTGGAGGAGAAAATGAGCTTGTGTACAGTCAGTTTGAGCTTGTCACTGTTGAGCGTCGAAGGAAGCAAATCGTCTTGTTGAAGGTTGTATATTATGTTTTCTTGTCTTTGTGTTTGGTCGTTTCTCGTACTTTGTTTGCTAATCTGTTTGTCAGGTAGTTTGTCTGTTGTTTGGTGTATTGGACAAATGCTATTACTACACACAAATACAGTTTTGAGTTCAGTTAGGCTAGGCATGCAAGCTGATCAATTAAGAACAGAATCTACTACCTTGTAATGCTATTGCATGTTAGTGGAATGCCGGTGTTCAAAATATTATTATTAGCGTTTTCTAGAACTGATTGAGAAAAACCTTGGCTTTTGACACTAAAGCAGTGTTGGGTGATAGATATTATGAGCTATTGTTGGTTTGTTACGAGCTCAATCGATTTTAAAGCAGCAATAGCAATACATTGCAGTCTGGCGTTTAAGGGTATGCTCACTGTTTGCACGTGTATGAACCATGTGACAACTTATTTGTTAATGCTTCATGTCAGATCTGGTAAGGCATGGTATTGCCAATATGGCTGTACTTTTGTTTTTACGGAATGACAATGTGAAGCTAAACACAACTGAGACAGTGACATGTTATGTCTGTTGAAGAACCTGTCATCTGGGAATATTGTGACTCTTGGGTGAAGTAGGCTTAAACCCAATATGGTGGGCATGCTAGTTTTTTTTTTGTTTAGAAGACAGACATAGGGATGTTATTGGAATATTTGTTTGTATCGTTGGTTTAGTGTAGTGCATTGCCTTTGTTGCAACTTAGGATTGCATTCATAAAATCAAACTCAATTTCAACAAGGAGTTTGATGAATTACTTCAGCAGAAGGAATCGGAAGTAGCACGTATTCATGAAAAGAACATCCGAATTAGGAAAATTCTTACTAATTTAGAACTTGGTGACAAAGTGTTCAGTCCAAAATTGTCAGCAAATGAGCATCCTGAATGGGACTTGGAAGTTTCTAATGATGAAGTAACAGTAAAGAAATATATTTCAGAGGAGGAGAAGAAACGGTTGGATGAGGAGGCAAGACTTGCTGAAGAGAGAAGAATAGCAGAAATGGTGAATTGCTCAATTCTTAAGGAATTATAATATTAGTATGGTTATTTGGTTTGTGATTTAGTAATGTGTTTGTTATTTGGTTTGGTTCATTGAGTCGTATTGATAGGGTGATAATGCCAGAGAACGAGCTCTTGACATGATGATGGGAGGGCGACTAGAAGTCAAAACAGAAGATGACATTTTCAAGGTAGCATTATGCTTTTTTAGGTTTGTGAACACTGGAGCCACAGCATGAAATAAACTAAAGGGGTAGCTGCTTTGTAATGTGTACCACAGACAGATCATGATGCTATGCATTGAATTGTTTTTCTTAACAAGTTTAGCAATATGTCTTTATACCAGCTCCAGAAACGCTATTTGTGCATTAGAGATAGAATAAAAATAGAATGTAGAATCTATCTGAGTTGATATTTGATTTACCAGGATTTGCCAAAGCCTGAATTTATGCTGCTGAAGTCTCCTGAAAGCCTCAATGAGGAAGAGATGAAGCAAGCTCGAGAGTACGAAAAGAAGCAAGCCGCATTGCTGGAAGAGCGAGAAAAGCATCGATTGGTTTTATTTTGTAGCCATTCTTATTATTATTACCAAAACTTTGTATCTTTTATATCACAGGCATTAGAGGCTGAATTAAAGAAACTGCAAAGTTCCATTACAGAAGCATGTTCAGCATTTGATGCAAAAGTAATGCGGCTTCATCGGCTTCGTATACATACTGAAACTGTTGTTTATGAGGTATGCTTTGTTGCAGTTGAATTGCTAATGCAGATGTTTAATTAGTTGTAAATATTGCTGTAATTAGGAAGAACTAAAGATTCTCCGCATGGCATGGTCTCTTCTCATTCAAGAAGAATTGTCAAGTATGGAGAGTGTTCTGCAAGAGAGACTGGAATGTAACAAAAATAAGAAGGTAAGGTGTGAAGTAACTTGTGACTTAGTAGAAATTAATTGCTAGTCAGACTTCAAGTTAAGCTGAGTTTAACTGTTATTACTCGAGGCCTGGATATCCGGGCTAAGGGTGTAGTAGTAGTGTGACGTGCGACCATAAATATGACCATACGACCGTATTTATACTCGATTAGTGCAGATGCAAATGAAGCTATTCCGACCAATAGATGAGAAGTGTCATTACCGACCAATAGACGAACGTGATATCATCATAACGCTCCAACTCTCTTTGTTTGGTAGCTGCAAACAAGAATTTGGCTATCAGGCGTCCATCCTGTACATGGTGTTTAGTCCTTTGCTTTACATAAGGGTTTAGCACATAGAAACAACGCCTAGTCCACATTTGCCGGTGTATGTTTTCCCGCCAACAACCAGGCGTGTAGAGAGCGAAGTTGCTGGATTCAGGTGCCATGTGATACATATAGCGGTACCTGACTTGTAACATTTTGCTTGTTCCACAGTGTTTCTGCATAGTGGTTCTGCAGTCTGACAGCTTCAATTTTTGGTGTGTGTGGCTGAACGGCCGCGGTGTTGTTGCAAAATCACTAGTCGTCTTCAATAGAAACTTGGCATTCCACAGGAATTTACTAAGGGAACATGCATTGCCTATGACAGTGCGTCTGTTTGTCAGACGAAGCAGCTGACCTGTAAGTATGCATCTTTGTTTAGTTAACCGATTGCATTGGAAACCTTAGCTGAGATGAGTGGGTCGGGCTAAAACCTCAGTATGCAAAACATTATCATGTGATGAGATATGTGATTACATACAACAGCCGAGGGTTTAGTACTGTAATGTGATTCTCTATTTATTACATTTATGAAATGCATGTCAAGATAATTAAACATTTCGTTTGTTCTAGGTTCAGTGTGCATCTCAGTTGGCTGAGTATAAGAAAAATTTGGAGAATTTCAAGGAGAATTATGAAAATCTTGTTTTAGAAGACAAGGTTGGTCACCAATATGATATGATTGGGTGTATAAATAATGATGTGATTTGTGGCTTAGGCCATGGACAGGTCTTTTAAGAAGGATTTTTCAGACTGTGAGCCAAATGTAGAAGTTCTATACAAGTTATTCAAGAAAAGACCAAGGTAATCTTTAGAGGCTGTAGGAGGAGCATCAAGCAGTCATTATAATCCAGTCTTAGATTATCCAATCTTGGATTAGTTGACTGATTACATTTGACTTAACTGATGTACCAGTGCTTTAGCCTCGCAACCAGGCTCTTCCTCTCAGTGACTGCGCAGAAGAGCCTGGCTTGCGAGGCTTTCAAGCAAATATGTGCTAGCTTGTGATGAAAACATGGGTGAGGACATGAGGGTAAATAAATGAAGAAGCATGAAAATGCTAAGCCCTGGGCTGCCGGCTTAATCCCGGTTCACAGTACGACGCTAGCATGAGCATCCTGGACACTGACGATGAGCGAGCGTCAGCACCATACTGTGAACATGTCAGTGTCTGCGACGCTCGTACCACGCTACGTGAACATCCACGACGCTGGAATAGAGAAAAGTTCTAATTGAGCGTCCTAGCCGGAAGTACTCAGTATCCAATGACATCACGTGCTCATTTTCTACCAAACGAAAGTAAGTCAGTCAGAACAATTGGACGTATCCGGGATATTCTATTTGCTCACATGGCATCGATCATTGATTCGATGGAAGTTTTCATTGAGTGTGTACGTGGTATTTCATGCGTATGGCAAGTTCAGTCAAAGGACTACAAGGACCTAAGGATGAAAGAAAACGCTTGAGACTTCGGTGCAGCAGCAACAACAGCAAACCTCGTCGTCCATGTCTGTCGTGAGTACACTGTACACATGTTGTTACTTTGCAGGGCCAGACTACTGTCGCAGTGTGTTCTTCGTGCGATGGACGCTAGTCAGACGAAATACTGAGAATGGTACAGCACCAGCGTCTTCGCTGACGCTCGTGTGAGCGTCCTTGTCAGCGTTGTACTGTGAGCCGGGCTTAAGGTTACAAACATGCACTTTAGCTACATGTCTAGTAAGACCCAAAGCTAACTTAGCATTTTTACTCCAACAACACGGAATGACTGATTTTGGCTTGCAACAACATGGTACATCTGCTTTGAAGTTTACATGCATGAAACATACGACTAGACTGACAGGTTTACATTGGCTGGTGTGCTAATTAACACCAGCAATAACATAGAAGATATAGTCGTCAAATAGATTTAAGCTATTTTACTTTATTCTAATTCTTCTTTGTTTTGAACTGCAACTATTTATTTGTCTGGTAACACTTTACAAAGTACGTAGAAGTTGAGGTGACGGCACAAGTACTCCTTTCAGGCGTGGATCCAGGGATGGCGCACTTGGTGCACCTGCACCCCAACTCAGTGGGTGTGTCTTGAGGAATTTTTTACGTAATCTCTCACTTCTCTGTTCAAAGTAATCTCTATTAATTGTAAAGGGTCTTAGTGTCAAGCTACAGTTGTCTTGTAGACATGAGTAAAGCATAATATGATATAAAGACATATAGATAGGACTTACCAAGGGCTGCAGCATTCCAGGGACAAGGTGTTGGAACAAATGACCGATGGTTTAAATATGCTTGTGAAGTAAAAAGGTTTATGAAGCTGTAGGAGACTGTGTGCCGTCCTTACTTTGTCGTTGTGGTAGACAAAGGAACTGCTCAAAAGTTTTATCAGAGCTAGAGAGTAGAAGAGTATTATATAGGTGAATTATTGTCATTTCATTCCTGCATGGATCACTTCCTTGGTCAAATAGAGTAAATGTTTTGACTCAATTTAAATTGTTGGAACCTTGAATATTTTTTTGATTGTGTAATTGCGCAAGTTACGAGTTTCTGAAACGCAGAAGAATTCAGTACTTGGACTAAGCCTTGTACTTCTAGCTAGCTATGCGTATACAGACCCCTTCTGGAAAGACATGCTGAAGAGAGTTAAGTGTCTAACCAGAGGGATGTGCCTAGTTCTACGACTTTTGACGAGGAGCTGCTATCGGTCACTGGTATGCTTTTGAAATTGAAGACTTGCCCTAGCAGCCGGCACAGATGTAAATTTTTTCCGATTGTAAATACACTCTTGAGAATTATTTGCACACTACCAGTAACCACTTGTAGTTGTGAGCAGAGCATCAGTGAACTATGATGGCTTAAATCTCATCTGCATTCTACAATGGGACAGGCAGTTACCGGTCTCACCTTGTCACACTTTCACTACGACATGGAAAGAGAACACGAGGAAGTCATCAATGATTTGCTAGAAAACTCCTCCAAAAGGACGGAATTAATCCATATTCTAGACTCAGGTGAATGGTTGGCAGCTTAGTGCGTAGTGCCGTTTTATAACTACTGAGGTTCTTCAGACTAATTTTTGTGTTAATATAAATTTTCATTTGTTGATATTAATTGTGCACCCCATCTTGGGGTTTTGGATTCGTGCCTACATTTGCGAGAATGTTGTTGTTACACAACTAGCAACAGCCAAATGCAGATGATTTGGTTGCACACTGTATGGAGATAGCTGAGTTCTTAACTATGCAGTATTATAAATGTCTATATGCATTTAATAGTTTCCATAATATTTATTATTAATTAATTAATTATTAATAATGTCGTACATTCGTATATGTATATCTAACTAAAATATTTAATAGCGTATTAATTAATGTTATTGCAGGGTTCAGCAACTGAAACAAAGTACTGATGCTGTTGCACCTGAATCCTCTGATCTAAATCCGTTTGTTGTTCGACTTCCTCAAGCTCAAGGTGGACAGAAATTTATGGAGGCTTTAGATTTGTTGGACAGTATATCGCATATGCCAGCTGCAGAAGGGATTGATTCTGTGGTGTGGCAGCGATTGGTGACAGCAAGGAGAGCTAAGATTCAGAGCGAACAACAAGTGAAAGCTGTTGCTCTGGAGTTGGCTGAGATGAATGCATTTATACAGAGAAGAACATCTGAAGATTCAGAAATACAGCAAAAGATTGAAAGCACTTTCAGAGAGCTAAACAAGTCAGTATGTGGATTGTTTGTTCTTTGACATCGTAATACATAGAATTTAAACCAAATACTATTTGATCTTTTGAATTGCTTTTACTGTAGCAGAAATTTTTGGTTTTTAACTGTTGTAATTATTATTGTTTGTCTGTTGTGTTTGTTTGTCTTGACCTAATGCAGTGTGCTTTCTAGGTTGTAAGGCTTTAATTTTTGGTACATGCTACTGTATATTGGAGTTTGTTCATTTTTTGTTCTGCTATGTGACTCACTTCTTATGAATTTTGTATGGGAATTAACATGTCCGTCAGTTAAACTTTAACTCGAATTTTTTCTTGGAGAACAGAGAAAAGAAAACACCTTAGAGGATATGATGATAGTCAAACAGACAGCCGTATTTCGACTTTTTATACATATTAACATACTGATACATTTATCGAAACTGAATCTATCGGATATTTTAGAGTTCAGGTTTTTCTTGAGATGTAGTTCTTGAGTTGAGTTATTGCGTTGTAAAATGAAATCGATTTTTTTTAAATTTAGTTACTGCACAATATTATTGTACAGGCAACTAACAGTCGATGCAAGCACTCTACTAGGTACGTGGATTTGAGTTGAGTTTGTGATTTACTAGAAGAATGACAGAAGGTCTAAGCAGCTTTGTTTAAGCTACAGTATGCCTGGACTGCTTGTCTGATGTACTGTTGCAGTGCACGTGAGATAATCTGAATACCAAGGACTGATAAATCACACGGGGGTGAGGTACTTAAGCCGTTTTTTATATTTTAAGTTGTCATCTGCAGTAGTGTTGTGGGCCTCCAAAATCAGGATCCAGCAATAAACGCCGCCCTTAAATAAACGCCACCTTGGAATAAGCGCCGAACGTCTAAGAGCATACCTATAGTACTCTGTATTGACAAGTAAAGAAGGGCCGGATGGGTAGGCATGAGAGTAGAAATGAGTAGTGGAGTAAAACCTGCATGTCAGATGCTGAAAGCAATAAACACCGTACCTTTACGAGGGCTGAAAGTAACAGACGCTGCGGTGAGAAAGTATGCTATGAAACGGACAATTGAGCACTTATACGTTTTCTAAGACCCACTAGGTATTGCACTTCACAAATATTTCAAACGATATTTCTGGTAGCTGAGTTCAATTGCGACGTGTCACAATTTTTCTTTATATATTAGAATATTTAGGGATGCCATAGACCATTTAAGTTACAATGTCTTGTGAGTTTTATCTCTAGTGTCTCACCTCCAAATGTGGAGGCTCATACAGCGAAGCAACAGGCAAACGCGAAGAGTTTCATTATGTCTAAATGATCCAAATATGTTGCATAGGTTACGCGAAGAGCGAACTCGTACGGGAATCAATCCCGACGTTCAGTTACTGCTAAAGCAAGGCCAAGTCGAGGTTGATCCGGGCAACTTTATTCCTGATTTCAGAGACAGCGTTCTCATTCACCGATCAGTCATCGAGGATCTTAACGCGACAATTAAAGTAAGCTGTATTGTACGCCGCGCTCTATTCACCGGGAGTTGGTACTGAATGACCTCATATGCAATTCGTAGACGTTGGGCGAAGCTAAAATTGGTGCCATGAACGACAGTAAGGATTTTCGGAAGAACATCGCGTCTCTAGAATGGTAATGTAGTGTACAGCGGTCTAGGTAGGTACTACTCACTGCATGCTCGGTTAACTTGTTTGCATGTTTTCTATATAGGGAACACCAGAAACTCAACATGGAGATGGAGGATTTACGAGAAAAATCCAAAGAAATTCAGCTCCTCAAAGTTACAAAAGATCTGCAGATGGTAGGCTGACGACCTTTTTCTTGTGTCTGATTTCGATTACCTAGTAACTTGATTGCTGTATAGGCTCTGATTGATGAAGACAGAGCCCGCAATCAGCAGAAAGAGATCACTACTCTTGAAGAAACGTTGGCAATCACAATGGAGGTGTGACCAGTCTATAGGCTATGGCCGTATTTTGATTTATATGTACTGGTATCGTCTTGAATGTCTTAATAGGCTCATGATCGGCGTCGTCAAGACCACAAGCGACGTGTGGCCAAGTTACGACGTTTGATTCGTCAAAAAGCTGAAGATAATAAAGAGTTGGACGCTGAAGTGGAGGAACTGACGGTGAATGTAGCTGAACGACATAACGTTGAAGAAGCTCAAGGTTTATCTGAGCAAAATCAATGTACCATTCACTTACGTCTTCACTGTTACATAAATACTTAAATGGTTTAGCTCAGTATCCAAGCGACGATACGTCGGAGAAGCGCATGCGCGATATACGGGCACGTCGCAGATTGGTTGATCTCGCCAAAACACAAGCTCAGGAGGTCGCCGTGTTGCGCGCAGAAATAGAGCGTCTACGGATGAGGACGTTTCCGGCGTTGGTGAAAATGGATAGGCTGTAAAAGGTTGCACCAGATCTGTTGAACATATTATTAGTATACACTTTACGTGTTCTTATAACGTGATGGTGCGGTGTCCATCTGTATCTACGAACTATATGATAGAAACTGTTTAGCGTTAATTTTGTTGCGGTGATGCAAGATAAACATGGCGTTATATCTTATGTTATGCCTGGCTTGTTCATGTGACACATGAGGTACGCACTTTTAGTGCAGGCGTGGGAAGTTTTGACAAAATTTGGAAGACAAAGAAATTGTCTTTCCCCGCAATGTGACGCTGGATCATTATATGATATCAAATTTGAAGTTTCCTGACGTAGTCTATAGGTGTGAAAAAGCGACTGTGTGCATTGCACTGTATCATGATGCACATTATTGTATCAAGTAAACAGATTAGTCAAGGTTTCTAGATGCACGAGAAGGTGCAGTACTCGCGGTTTGCTGCAACTGCGTAGCCGTGGAATTAGAGGATTGAAAAATGCGCGAGAAGCTGTTGGTTGCGAGTGGAATGTTCTATCCGGGCAGGATAAAAACGATCACGATGGGATAAAGTGGCTTAGAATATTTTTTATGCGGGAGGATAAAAATGTGATGGGATGAATTATCTTGTCACACCGGGTCCAATGATCAGGTGTGGTGCGAAACTGCTGTTGTGGTAAGGTATACATGTGTCTCAGTGCTTGATGAGGCATGAGGCAAGTGGCTCGGTTAAAACAGTGGGCGTAGTAGTTGAAAATTTTTCAATTAGCTGTATCCACAGTTTTTTTCGACTTTTCTACATCTTAGCCATCAGGCTTCAAGATCAACAAAGAGAACATTAGGCGATTTGATAGTACAGGCAATCGCAGAGTTCGCCACGTCATATGTGTCGCAAGCAAGTTTCATTTTCAAAGTCTCATGCAGGAGACGGTAAATTTGTAAACGTATGCCGTATCTAAAGTTGAGTGCTTGTTTTCGGATACTCATGCAGGAATCAAATCTTGCACACATTACTTGCGGAGCAAGACATATCTAAAGCCCCTTCTTTGTTTCGAAAAATTCTACACTACAACATATTCCAGCGACAATAAAACAGAATACAAGTCAGAGACATAACCATTGCTTACAACGGTGGCTTGCTAGGTGATCATGAGAGGACTAGACACGGTCCAGCTAGAGTAGTCTTGAGGGCATTCTGCAGGGAATAGGTTCCGGCGTGTATTTGTCGTCCACATGCGACACCGCGGATTTCTTAGGATTGCTCCGGTACGGGTTGCTCCACAGCTGCAGTTGAAGATTGATCTGCATGTCACGCTGCTTTTTGGCTCGTTCTGCTGACGTCTCGATGCCTGACACCTATAATGTAAGAGCGTCTGATTCTCTGCCTTTTTCGCACTGCAATGAGTCACGCTAACCTCACGTTGGTCAACTGAAATCTGTCAGCCTCTCTACAATACCTATTATAATTATACTATACTTACAAACTTTGAGAGACTGTCTTTGCGTGCATGTCAATACCGCCACACTTACAAATAGAGAGAGCAAGACTCACCCAGACTCTACTGAGTGATTCCATTCATCGTCATATGTGTCGCAAGTACGCACTGTTTGAAAGTATACCAGCGATGCGTTTGCCTATGCATACTGACAGAAGAGTATATGTTGGTAGTCAAGATGCTCTCAGGAAGGTTCAGAGTTGTTGAGAGTGGCTAGAAGATTTACTTAATTAAGATTACACTTTTCACCGGCATAGGAACCGGGGGGATGGGGCTGCAGCTCCCTCGCTCACTGTAGAAATTGAAATTTTCTGTGCTACTAACTTTTGCAAATCTGTTTACGGTCTGTCAAGCGAAGTACTTTCTTGCTTGCTCATGATGACATCCAGGGTACATCCCCCCTCGTGAACATCTTCCTACGCCACTGCTTTTTATATAAGAATGTCGACTCATGTCGAAGAAGAGAAATCACGTTGTTTTTAGTCAGCACTTCAACGCACGTACGCTTTAATTAATAACGCAGAAGAGAAAATGCTTCTACGTTTTGAATGCTCGTAAAGACGTTCACTACTCGTTGCTATGCATGCTACATCCAGTTGAGTTTACTTGTCTGAGTCACGTAACGAATACGTAAATGTGGTCTTACTGTATAGCTATATGGTTGGTGTGTTAATTTACTGACCGTGAATTTATGCATTAAAATTGTTAAAGGAGCTGTCAAAGCTGGACGTACTGTAGTAGTGCCAAGTTGGGAGTCTGCATGCTCTTAGCCGTGTTGGCGTAACTATATAGGTTTATTAGTAAAGAACATTTATACAATGGGAAGAACACAACGATAACAAGATAAGTTTTCAATAAGATGTACGTTTTATATGTCTTGCTGGTTGATCCACATTGCGTTGTTAGCATTACGGTCAGTTTCTGAAGCTTGAGCACATTACCCAAATTGACCAAGTCCGCTATGCAAAGTTGGATAGACGAATGCTAGTTTATACTTCCAGTTCGTACGCCGCTGTGTGTGTGCGTGTGCGTGCGTGCGTGCGTGCGTGTGTGTTTGTGCTTGTGTGTGTGTGTGTGTGTGTGTGTGTGTGTGTGTGTGTGTGTGTGTGTGTGTGTGTGTGTGTGTGTTGGGGCCATTATGTGAAAGAAATGGTAGACAAGAATAACTTGTTATAACTATAAAGGCATACCATAATTTGCTTATCGTTCCAGCAAAAAGTTTTGGCAAACATCCTGTTTAATCGTCTTAACTACGAAAGTAAACAAACTTTGCCATTTAGAAGAGCAATGTAAGTATCTTCTTGACGGATATAATGACCAGATCTGGGCATTGAGAGGCAGATCACAGGGGCGGATTTAGGATTTTCGAATGGGGTTACGTGACGTCACAAAGGTTAGGGTCAGCCACGCCTCCAGATATAAATTAGCTATTTAATCATCTATACCATAGAACGGAAGTATACGTTAATGACTCTACAATACTGGAGAATTTGAATTGATTTTGCAAGCCTATATATGTCTTTCGCTAGACAGACAAATGTTACCGCTTTTTCTTTTCTTTCCGAAGAAAGCTTCTACAGGCATATATGGTTTCATGAAATTGTGAATGTTGTGACCATCAAAGGTGGAAGTATATTTTCATGAGATAGAAAATAAATACTTTGAAACATCATCATTGCAAGGAAGTAAATGAAACATGTTGTTGGAGAACAACTGAGATTGAAAACAAGTTACCATAAATTAACGAAGAAAGAGCAGGAGTACCGTACGACTCACTCGTACTGTCCGACGATGATGGACCTACGTCGAAAGTTCATAATCTGTACTGCACTTCCGTGTGAAGTTACTTTATTTAAACTAAAACGTGAGCTGCGAGTCACGTCAGGAAGTAGCAAGCACTGCTGGTACGCGGTCATCTCCGTGTGATGACGTCACAAAATTTTAGGGGGTTCCACGGAACCCCAGGAACCCCTCTAGATCCGCTACTGGATAATCGAGAAAGGTCTAGAGCATGCATGACTCAGGTGTTATAGACTTGGCGAAAGCCTGTAATCCAGTCTCTCTAGACATGCCATCTTTCAGTTATTGAGAAATCTTAAGAGTAGAAAAAGAAGTCTGTATGTTAATTGTTGATATCTATAATAATTAACACCGGATGTGTTGTTACGACTAACAGTGGAAAGTCAGACGTGTTCAGAATATCCACAAGAGACAAAGCTGTTACTTATCTTTAGTAATCAATATGGACAAAGTAGCTCTTGAAACTCTCTTTTTGATTGTTGCTACTGACACTCAGATTGTATACAAAACTGAATGTGGTCTATGCATAAATTATATATAGAAATCTTACATAGAGTTACAGTGAGATCAGAGCGGGAATGTATTTAGATGACTTGGTTCTCACATCATAGTCTCCATTTGGTTTGCAACAATCTGTTGATGATCTATACAAATCATGTGTCCTGTGGGTATGAGTATCAACATTAACAAGACGACTTAGCACTGCTACGGGACTCGCCACTTCTTATTGGCTTTGAGTTAAGTAATACGTTAAATCAATGGCTTTTCCAGACTGGAAAAAAGTGTTACAACCTTGGACAATTTAGCTGGGTTTCACTAAAAGTTTGTAAATACCATAGTATACATTAATTAATGTCTCATTACAAGATGAAATTTGTATACAACATAGCATCGTGGTATTGTGTGTGTACTCATGAGAAACACGAAACATACATTGAATATGTTCTGAATGTTCAAGAAAGACATTCTGAGAGGTTGTTTGTTAACAAAGGTATCCAATGCTGCATGATAATCAACATCAGTTCTAAGGTTGAAGTGAGTGTAGTGCAAGTCCATTGACCTGGCTCATTGTAGACTTTAGGAAAGTTTTAAGACTGCAATATCTTAGGGCACTGATACTGCATGGGCAAACAGACCTATAGGAGCAACTGGTTACAAGCGAGAGTAAGAATGTCTGAAAATTAATTTCTGTCGCATTGTTTGATAGAATTCTTGGGAATGATGGTAGATGTCCAACACAACAGCTTTCTAACTGGGGTAGAGTATACTTCCAGCATTACGTATTTAAAGTCCAGAATTTTTAAGACCATGTCTACAAATGCTGGGGCTATAACCCGGTCTAGTCCATGCGACTCTACGCCACTGTGAGGAATAAAAGAGGAATGAAAGAGCTGTCATTTTCAAGGTCATTACAAAATGTTGATGAGTTCTCATATCTGGGCAGCACGTGTAGTCCACAAATCATGTGGTTGTTCTAATGAAATTGGCAACACGATTGCTAAAGCAAGTACAACATTTACTACTGACATAAACGAATATTTAATAAAAAAGGGGTTTTGAGAACAGTCTAATTGAGAATATTTAGAGTTTAATCCCCACAATTCTACATGTTATATGGCTGCGAGTCCTGCTTAGTGATTTGTGAGAAATTGTGAATATTAATCAGTTGTCTACCTTTTATATGAAATGTATCAGAATAATCTAGGTGTATCACTGTGGCATACGATTTTCAATAACTATATAGAAACCTTTGAGAAGCCGTAAAATTAAGACCCTATAGATTTGAGTTGCAAATAAAAAGAGAGAGAGATTGCAATGGCTATAGGCACATCATTGGAATGAACAATAGCTTAACTCAGAAACAGCTGCAATGGAGTAAGCTACCAAATCCGAAGCGACCAGCTTATGAAACAGAAACAATGCTAGATTGATAAAGGGCTAACGAGACTTGAAATATTTGAATGTGTCAGTGGAGACCGTCATGCTTGGCGGTGGTTTTTTGCTAGACATACGCTCGTAATGGGTATAGCTGTAATTCAGGTGTGTGGGTGTGTGTCAGGCTCGTGTGTGTTATCTTCTAGTTGAGTTAGGTTGCATAGTGAAGTTCACGTGATCTCCTCTAGTGAGTATGAATCTGATCGCTACCGTTGTAAAACTAGCAGTCGTATTTTGCTACGTTATTTCTGGATACCAAACTCTAGGCAAAGAGTCTACGACAACCAAAGATACAGTGGACTATGGCGTCGACTCAAATACTCCGGACTATATTGACTGCTCCTCCCAGTACTCTGGCCTTACTGGAACCGATTTAATCCCCTGTTTCAGTCTAAATCGTGCATCACCAGGAAGCTATTGCCTTCAAGAGGAAAATTTAGGCAGAGGAAAAGCAGACAATTGTCACAGCTCACAACTTAAAGCTTGCTCTCTAATCGGTATTTACGTGAAGAGGGTAGGTCAAAAGCGATCGTCTCTGAAAGTCGATTGTCATCTCAAATGGACAGAAAGCGGATACTGGCAACTGGATGTAAAAGATCAAGCCAGCTGCGGCGTCATGTGTTTCAAGAAGACAAACAAATATGGTGGTAAGTACACGTGCATGTACTTCAATTTGTATACATGCATAAGCGCCACTCAACTATCATTACTTTCTCTTTAGAAAGTAACTTACAGGTACCACAGTTCGAAGCAAATAACACAGTTGATATGGCATCGCTACAGTACATGGTACCTCGTCAACAGGGCATAGGTCCAGAGGCAGACTCTAGATGCTGGGTATGCCTTGTTTCAGGAATGAGCACAACAGTATTCCAAAACATTGTAAGAAAGGCTGGCTTCTGCAAATTGTACGTAGACGAGACAAGGTGGGCGTTGGGTGGATGGAGTGGAGAGACGTATAAGGGCGACGTCATTTCTACGTCTTGTCAGGGATACTGCATCAACGGTTAGAATTGGTTGTTCCGAGACGCAATTTAATGACTGATCCAGATATGTTTGTTCTTGTGCACTAAGCTCCTCAGACGTTAGGTGTGTGCCCGTACGGAGTGTTTCTTAAGGGCTATACGCAGACGGGATTTGTTGGGAAGAATACTGGCAACGAAAAGTTTGTGCACTGCTTTATATCTTATGTGCACATTGCAGCAGCTGGTACAATAACGGGAGACAATGGATGTCATTTGGAGCTTGACGGTGGCGCCTGGAAAATGGTCATAAAATCTTCAAGCAAGACAAGAATTGCTTGTGGAGTGCTCTGTCTCTGCAGTCCGAATGATGTCTATGGATGCATTCCATATTACAAGATAGCGCCACCAGCTCTTATCAATAAAGCAAACGCAAACAGTGAACAAACATCAGTAGATTTCTGCTATTGGGCAGATGTTATAGTTGCCATTTTTGTTCTTCTATTTCTTATATTGAAATTGATTGCTCCATACGTCAAACGCAAGGCAAACTAGCCAATGTGGCCAAAAGACAGGCATGATAAATTTTGCACGGTGCAGCTCTATTGGTATTATTTGAATAATTTTTATTGAACACTGTTTGCACAAAATCATGTATGCTTTTCCGTTTTCTTCACATCTAGTTTTGTCAACATGTACTTTCTGGTAGAATTCAACACATGTATGTTGTTTAAATTGCTTTGCATTATACATTGACAACACTTGACAGGGTGCACGTATATATACATACATGCATACATACATACATACATACATACATACATACATACATACATACATACATACATACATACATACATACCTATATATATATACCGTATAAAATGAAATAGTGGCGTGAGTTTATTTTGGCCGTTTGCTAAGAGATTGACAGAAAAGCATATTGGCGGATTTTATTTTGGCGGTTGGACGACGCTAGCCTCCACCCACTTCACACGTGGCCATGGGAGGTTGACACCTGCATTCGTGGCCATCACATTTCCGCGGCTTCGTGGTCTCAACTATTGATGAAGAATTGCTGTGTAAGCGTAAAGAACAAAACCCACATGATTCCTATGCTGTTGCCATTGTTATCGCCATTATCAATGCTTGATGAACGGGGGTGACGACGTCAATATAATGTCATACCCGTATATCTCGGTGGCCAAAATTATTGGCGGATTTTATATTGGCAGTCGCTGGAAAATCCGCCAATCCGCCAAAATAAACTTCCCGCCGATATTTTATCTTATACCGTATATATATACGGTCATCTGGAGATAATTATTTTAGGTTGATATATACAGTATATATGTAGTAGTTAACGCATGGTAGGGAGACGATATCCAGTTTATTGACCGATGTCTTGAGGAGAAAGCCCCAAAAAGACCTCGGTCAATAAACTGGATATCGTCGACCCTACCATGCTTTAACCTATTTGTTGCATGTTTAACATCCTACTGTAATTAGAGTTCATAGATTATTCAAGTTGAATTAGAGTGGTTGTGTATTGCAATGACAGCTAGAGTTTTATGTCAAACAACCACATTTTGACAGCTGTGAAGTGTAGTTGACGTGCACGTCAGCCCCATAAGGCCACGTGCTCAAAAGTATTAGTACAGTACAGTATCCACGTGTTTTGCCAGCGTGATGTCGGATCAGAAAGAAGACCGTAATAGTGACCAGGACGACGACTTTCAGCCGACAACAAAGATGAGACGCATTGGTTCCAAAAAGGTTACCACTAGTACTAGCCAGCTTGACAGCAGATTTGCTGAAAAGACGAGTACGAACAAAGTACAGGAGTACAGCAAGGGTACGGTTTGCAAGAACACGACTGCCTGCAACAGTTGGACGATGCGAACATTTGAAGCATGGAGAAGCAATCGAAACAAGGATGCTCCACAAGAAGAGCGGGTACCCACAGACATTCTCTCAACGAAGGATTCACAACTTTTGCAAGAGTGGCTAATATGCTTCCTACTGGAAGCGAGGAAGACCAACGGTGACAAGTATCCTCCAAAAACTCTCGTACAATTGGTGTGTGGGCTACAACGTATACTTCGAGCTCAGCACAGAAGCGATTCGTTTAACTTTTTTCGACAAAGCAGACCATCGTTTTGAAGGTTTGCGCAATGCTCTTGATAAAGTCTGTCGAGTATTACGTCGAGAAGGACTAGGAACGATCCGCAAGGGTTCCAGTGTATTCACTGCTGAAGAAGAAGACAGTCTATGGAAGAAGGGAGTAATTGGCTTAGACACACCTGTAAAACTACTGAGGGCAGTATTCTTTTATAATGGGATAAAATTTGCTCTTCGAGGTGGTGCGGAGCACAGAAGCCTCAAATGGAGTCGGGTGACTAGATGCAGCCAAACCACAGACGGATTGTCAAGAGTCTGTTACATTTATGTTGAGCACGGATCCAAAAATCATAGTGGTGGACTACGTGATCTACGGCATCCAAACAAAAAAGTCACAAGGTAAATTATAGTCAAGCTCCAACGTGTTTCTGTAAGGTAATAGCATTTTGTGGTTTGTGGTTTATCAGATACGCTAATGAAGAAGCTGGTGACCGTTGCCACGTAAAAATTTTGGATCTCTATCTTAGTAAGTTGCCAGCAGGATTTTCTCGAGAAGCCTTCTATTATAAACCTTTGTCGTCTACTCCTTCATTTGGTCCTTGGTATTCAAAGCAAGTAGTCGGTCATAACACTTTGGCTACAATGATGAAAGCGATGACAGCTGAAGCTGGTCTTCCAGTTCGAACCAACCACGCTCTTCGAGCTACTAGTGCGACAAGGCTGTTTCAAGCGGGAGTTCCTGAACATGTAATTCAAGGCAGAACCGGCCACAAAACCTTGCAAGCACTGAGACAATATCAAGAGCCATCTGAATTTCAGCAAATGGCAGCGTGAAAAGTTTTGGGCAATGGCCATGGACACACCGATTACACTGACGCAAAAGTCAAGGAGTCCGGAGAGACAGCGGAACAGGCAGATGAGCTGAAAGTAGTCGAGGTTGAACAGCCGTCTGAACGGGAAGACAGAATCCGGCGCCATTTGTCATTTCTGACTGCGTCTTTACAAACTGCAGTACTGTGAACATTATCATTGGTAAAGAATAAGCTCGTAATCTAAAATAGGTATGCCCATGTATTGATTGCTAGTTGGTTTGCAGTATACAGATTCTGATCGGTCAATATACGTTTATTGACCGGTCAATAAACGTTTATTGACCGGTAAATATACAACATGTGGTTGAGTTGCTATGGTAGGAGTGTAATATAACGAGAAAAAGAATCCTAGCAACGGCGGAATAACCACCCAAACATGCAACAAATATATATATATATATAACTCTACGACGTTTGGCTAGCCAGGTTTGCTGCTTGGTTGTAAGGTCAAAGCTGCCCGACATTCTTCTTCCCTATGGCCAAGTGGGAACTGGCACCAAGTCTGGCATGGAGGCAGCAATCCACCATTTTTCTAAGTTCATTGATGATCATGGTCAAGATCCAAGTCTTTGTTGCATAAAGATAGACATGTTCAATGCTTTCAACAACTGTTTTAGAGACTCTTTTCTGCTCCATCTTCGAAAAGAACTTTCTGAAATATATTCTTGGGCACTGTGGTGCTACCACTCTAAGGGTGGGCTTCGTTTTGGAAGCCATCGCCTTCAATCATCAGGCGGAGTTCAACAAGGTGACCCTTTGGGACCTCTTCTATTTTCACTTGTGGCTTTGGAATTGATGGATGACATAGGTTCAGCTGGAAAAGTTCTACTTCAACTTTGGTATCTTGATGATGGTACGTTCATTGGACCTCGACTTGCAATTGCTCAACTCTTCCATCTTCTGCAATCTAGAGGTCCTTCCTTTGGCTTTCTTTTGAATCCCACCGAATGTGAAGTGTTCTGGCCTTCTGGAGATCAATAATTTTCGGAATTTTCTTCTGAGGTTCAACGTGTTGTTGGGTCAGTGGGTGGTGTAGAGTTTCTTGGATATCCAGTCTTTGGATTAGAAGAGTACTACTGTGGCCACATCGCTAAACGTGTAGACAAAGTTCTTCAATGTCAGGAGAAATTATTGGATATGGATGATCCCCAGATACAGCTGCTACTACTACGATCTTGTCTATCCTATTGCAAGATCAATAATTTGCTGAGAACAGTTCCACCAAACAAAGGTATCCATCAACTGGCCAGATTTGATTCAAACCTACGGGTATGTCTTGATGCCATCATTCGATGTTCCACCTCAGACATGTCTTGGTTGCAGGTTTCATTGCCTGTTCGTCAAGGGGGACTAGGCCTACGAGAGGCGGTGAGAACGTCCTCTTCTGAATTTATTGGCAGCTGTAACTCAGTTCGGTCATTATGTTGTCGTCTTCTATCAACTTCGCCACTTCTGGAGGAGTCAGTGCCCAATAGTAATTATTTGTCGCCTGACTTTAGTGCTTTTCCTGGAGAGTCTTCTGCTAAGGATCATATTCGAAGTCTTGTGGCTGACTCGCTTGACACCATTGATCTTACATCGAGTAGTCAACGTGACCTGCAACGTCTCCTGGACACCAAGCTTTCAACAACTATCTTAGAGAAAGCAAGTTTGAGAGATCGTGCTCGACTAAACACGATATCTGCTCCTCACGCTGGAGCATGGCTAAGGGCAATACCCAATCCCAATCTCAGCCTTGCCATGCCCCAGAGGGAGTTCATAATCGCTGTTCGCACATGGTTGGGGATATCTTTCTTCCCACCTCCTCCAAGCTTAAAGCGTTGTTCTTGTGGACAGGGTTTAGACAGTTATGGGGACCATCTACTGGGTTGCGGAGAGGGAAACTGGAGAAACAGACGACACAACGCTCTTGCTGACGTAATGTTCGAAGCACTATTATCTGATAATGCCAATTGTCGTCGTGAGCAACGGCTTTGTGGTGACTCGAATGCAAGACCAGGAGATGCATACCATCCAGATTTTGAGAGAGAGCTACCGACTTACTTTGACATCACAGTAAGAAATTCTCTCCAACCAACATATATGGTAAAGGCAACTTGTCAAGCAGGGGTTGCTGCAGAAGCTGAAGAAAGAGAGAAAGACAGCTCATATAAAGATATTGTTAGTGAGAATGGAGGTGTGTTTTATTCACTAGTTGTTGAAAGTCTGGGCTTGTGGTCGCCGTCTAGTCTCCAGATTTTAAAATCAATCTGCAGAAGAACAACATTCCACAGTCATCTCACAATGAGCCAGGCCACATCCTATTTCCACCAACGGCTTTCTATTAAACTCTGGTTGTATAATGCAAAGATAACTCTAGAGAGATTGTCTGTAGATTGCTCTGATGACGTTCTAGACTTTTGTAGAGTGGGGGATTGGGTTGGTTTTGGGTTAGTTTTTAAAAATATATGCACTGCGTAAGTATATATATACAGTATGTAGAGAATACACACACACACACACACACACACACACACACACACACACACACACACACACACACACACCACACACACACACACCACACACACACACACACACACACACACACACACACACACACACACACACACACACACACACACACACACACACACACACACACACACACACACACACACACACACACACACACACACACACACACACACACACACACACACACACACACACACACACACACACACACACTAGGATCCATGGCCCGTCCTTTGTACGGCCAAGGAACTGTAGTGTAAAGATAGGTCTGTGAACACGTCACGTGCATCTTTGTTGCGAGGTCCCGGAGATGCGTTGAATGAATTCGAATCTTGCTCTTCGCGCTTGTTTCGGTAGAAATCAACACACTCTCCGTGTGCCGCTTGCTGCAGAAAACGTGTAGGTTGGATTCGGTGCAAATGCAATCAGAATTTGGAAAGAAACGAAAGCGCTAGAAGAGTAAGTTTCGTCGGCAAGAGATACTCGATTGCTGGAAGCTTTGCGAAGGACGACGATGCATACAGTCAACACAGGACTGGTGTAGACGTGTGTTCGAATGAACTGGAATGTGTAGCGTTTGCGTCATCGAGAAATTTTACGCGGAGGACCACCCCTCGAGAAGGGACCCGGTGCATAATTTTTTAATTTTTTTACGCAAACCCTTCACTGTGCATGCCGAGTGTGCGTGCCGATTTCGGTTGCAAACGGACAAAGACGTGGCCGCCATACGCGAACACACACACACACACACACACACACACACACACACACACACACACACACATACACACACATACACACACACACACACACACACACACACACACACACACACACACACACACACACACACATACACACACACACACACACACACACACACACACACACACACAGACAATTTGAGCTTTATATATTACTAGTATACATGGCCCGTCCTTCGTACGGCCAAGATACTGTAGTGTAAAGATAGGTCCGTGGACACGTCACGTGCAATCTTTATTGCGAGGTCCCGGATTCTGAACCCGTTTGTTGCACGGGCTACATTAGTAGGCGAAAGTTACAACTATAGATGTGTGGGTGTTTCTTCCCCATATTTGCTGCACATTTTACTGGTACTAAGTCCTAGCAGTATGAAAAGAGTAGCACAATGGCAACACATGCACGTCAGTAGCCTAGGTATCTGACTCTTTCTGAGCGTGTTTAGTGGCTTTTAGAAAGCCCGTTTTTAAAGATTTGGTGGAATATTATCATTTCACTGTAGTGCTTTTGCATACGCATTGTTTTCATTTCTTCTTCAAGTGCATAGACTAAAAGACTGTCAGTTGTTTTTCATGTCAACATTCACTGCAACGCTCTATGATACACTACATTTTTTGTTTTTCCTCCGGTGCGTTGATAAAGAGACTGCTAGGTCTGCCAACTCTTGAGCACACAAAGTATAGTTGCCCGTGCGAAAAGCAAGGTGTTTGCAAGTCTAACCCAACAACTTTCAATGATTAACCTTGTGATTTATTGATGGAAATTGCAAAGCAAACGTTTAGTGGAAACTGCAGTCGTTTAAATTGAAAGGGAAGGTCCGATGGTATGAGTGGTATTCTTAGTATAAAGATGTCTTTTCCTTGAGCTAGTCCTGTCAGTATGGTGGCTTCAAGAACGTGCGGTAAAATCTGTTTAATGATGAGTCGTGTTCCATTGAAAAGATCGGGAGCATCCAGATTTCGGAGAAGCATAACCGGGCACCCCACTTTCAATTTAAGATTATGCGGTGGCATGCCAGAAAGATCTAAGGAATTTAGGAAGTCGGTTGGATACTACAAAGAATCCGACATGTCTACAACTGTGTCAATAGACTTTAGCAGCTGTCTTTTCCAGGCAATTGCATAAGAAGTTTTTCATTGATTTTGCTGGTCATGTCATTTCTTGGTGCAAGGATGGCACGCTCGCACAACCACTTGTGGTTCTTGTAGTTTACATCCAAGTTGGGGAAGACTTTTCCGCTAATTGCCTCTACACCGTTAACTAATTCTCCACATCCGGGTGGTATGGTTACCAGTCCGCTCTCATCAGCAGTCAGTTCGCCGTTTCCAATTGATAGAAGCATCGATAAAAACTCTTCCGCTGTTGCGTCCCCTTCAAGATACACTCTCATGCTAGTAGACAGGCTGAGAGTTTGGACTTGCTGCCATAGAAAAGAAGATTTAAGGCAAGCTGAAAGCTCATCTGCCGGGGTTCCCCTCTGTATGACTAGCAAAGTTTGCCGAAAATCACCAGCAAGTAAAACGCTTGTTTGCCATTGTGCACTCATCCCACACAATCAGCTGACATTACTTTAGTATTGTGGCCATTCCTGTACCCTTAGCGATGTTACAGGTTGGCGTGTCCGTAGGTGCCAATTTTAACGGAATTTTGAAAGCTGAGTGGGCAGTCCTGCCTCCGGTAAGCAAAGTTGCGGCAATTCCCGATGAAGCAACAGCAACAGCAATCTTCTTTTGTTGCCTCACCTTAGCAAGTAAAAGGTTGAAGAGGAACGTCTTGCCTGTGCCACCAAGTGCATCTAGAAAGATAATACCACTAGATCCACTCTGCATGTTGTCTAGGATGACGTGATAAGCCGCAGCTTGGTCTGGCACTAGTAATGGTTCGTTGCTTGATACGTACGCTGTAAGCTCATCTTGGTCATAGTTGGTCTCTCTGATCAAGTCTCTGCAATTGCATACCTGCTGGTCTCTCTGAGGTGTCGGCAGACCATACGTTCTAAGCTCGTGGCCTCCTAATCTAATAACTATGTCTTCGAACAGTATGAGTGCTTGGTTGAAGGAAGGTTCTTGGCTAAGATTGTGATAGCGCACCTAAAATGGAGAAGGAAAGGTTAGAGTTGCAGTTGCTGTAACCTGTATGTTTGTAGGTAAAAAATTCTTACCTCAAGTAGTATGTCTTCCGCTAAGTTCTCTTTGTGTTTATCCCACAGGCTTTTTGGGTTTCCCAGCCCACACGTGACGATCATAGTGCCAAACAGATTTCTCAGCATGCGGGAAGAGCGACTGAGAGCAGCTTCTTCTAGAGTTGCGCTCCAGTGACCTTCATCCTCCAACAAACCCCTCATCGAGCAAGCTTCTCTGAAAGTTTCACACTTGAATTGATTGACCATTCTAAGATCTTCATACGATGTCGGCCCTCTGACTATGTGAAGGAGAAGGAGCAAGCAATAGCATTCAAATGCGCTTGGGTGGATAGTGTACACTCTACCAAGAGTGTCGCATGACTTGATTCCTGGATGTCCTTCCACGTGGATGCCCTGAATGCGTCGTTTCCATTTCTTACTGGAGCTGTCTCATCTGTAGTATTGTGGCACCTCGCAATACAATAGAGTTTTGGCAAAGTCGTCTTCTCGGCAAAGATCGAAGAATGCTGTCAAAGTAGTTCTAGGTGGCTCTGCTACTCCGTCTCTTACGTTGTCTTCGGTAAAATACAGACGTTGCCCATTCTCCAGGTGCACGTACAAATGCTCCACTTGTGGATACCTGTGATGAATCGGGAAGTCGAGAATACGCCATGTTGCTTCACTGCTGCAGATGTATCTTCCAATCTCGTACCTTGAAACCTCATCCCTCCTCATTTCTTGCCGTTCAAGCACGAATACTGCCTGATAGCTACAGTTGTTGACGTATTTACATATGAAATTGATCGATTTTACTGTATTGCAGTAGTCAACATTAATGTGCGCATTGAAGATCTTGGACAGAATAGGGCAATAAGGGACCACCCACTTGTTGTCAATTTCTACTTCGTTGCAACCTAAGATTGTCACTTTTGCTGTAAATCCACCATCTCCCGCCTTTCTTCTGCGGTAAAGTGGGTACCCGTCGTGCCCTGTCTGAGTCTCCTGGAGAAGCTCTCTTGGATATCGTTTCGTACACTTACCGTCTTTCATGCATGGCGACTTTCGGTTTAGTGCACCGCATGGCCCATGGATCATTTGCTTCTTGATGATGTTGTACAGCACGGAGTCTTCTTCCGGGTTGGATATCTCTGCACTAATAATAGGGTCGACATCAGCAGGGTAAAGTTTCTCTTTAAGCCACACCAAGATATGCGAATGGGAAGGCCCCGCTTTTGCCACTCGATGAAGGACATGTGACAGCGTGTTGTGCCAAAGATGGCACCGTTGTTGAGCAATTCCATTAGCTTTTTAAACTTCAGGCGAAAAACTCTGGCAAGAAGGTCGTGTCTGTTCTGGGATGTTTGTCGTCTCATCAGCTTATTTTAGAGGCGTTGCATGTAAAGTTATAAAAAGATCAGGACGGCCGTACTTTCTGACATACGTCATTGCATCTTGAGTTTTCTCATGCATGTACCTGGGACCGCCAGTGAAAGAAGATGGAAGAATGACTGCTCGTCCAAGGTCAGTATCTAGGCTATCCTGGGCGAGAGCATCTTTTATGTGGATGTAGCTGTCGACTCGCAATTTGCTCTGATTGTGGCTTACGTAGCGGAGACGTTCTCCCTCAATCTTAGCGTACATATCGACTAAAACTGATGGAAGAGGATTTTGGTTCTAAGTAGGTGGTTAAAATTGTTTGTCCTCACCATGATTCTGTAGGCGTAGAAGTCCATAGCGGATATCTTCTTGTTGGTAGGCAAATCTGTTCTTGGTTCAACTTCACGCAGTTCGAAATTATATCCATCTTCGCCGCGACAGAAGAGTAGCGGGTACTGAAGCGCATCGTAGGATCTGTGGGTTTCGGCGACTCGTTGAAGCTGGTCGTTGCGCTTTTGCAGAACAATATCACGCTTGTTGAATTGTTGGCCAACGATGAGAATAGCAACTTCATCTGTCAGTGGAGCGTTAAATCGTCTTGGATGTTCCATGGTTGGAGTTTTGTCTGGTCGAATAACTATGCGGTGCTCTGGTAGGTCCATCTTCTCTAGGGCAGTCTTGAAGCTCGCCACATAGTTGTTTACGTTGTGGAGCATCTCCTGAAGAGACAAAATGATGTCAATCTTCACACCAGGCACAGCTATGCATCGTGTCTAGCTTGTTCTTGTTTATCATCCATAAAATAGATTTGCAGAAACTCTGGGTTTTCTCCTGACTGAGGTTGCATGGCACCAATTCTGTGGTAGACCTGGCCCTGAACTTTAAATGTGGGCATAAATCCTGGTAGACAGACTCTTTCCGAACATCCAAAGCTTGTCATCTGGGATGCAGAGTTGTATTTTCTGATGTTATTAACAAATTGCTTTGAATCGTGATTCTCTAAGAGAAGCAAAGATTTGAGCGACTCGGGGATGTTTGAGATAAGAGGCAGATTGACTTTCCCATTTGAGCAACACATTCCCGGTGCTTCGCCAACCCATTTTAGGGAATGGCAATACTGACACTCTTTGGACATTGCCCCAATCTGTACATCAGCATGTCCGCTGTAGTCAATCGATTGGTCGTAGATAAAAGCTCTCCCCTTCCATCGTTCAACTGTTGGTTTTGATTCCTTCTTACCTCGGAGTCTTGCTTGTCGCTGCTCTGGTGTCTCTTCTTGTCGTGCTCGTGCAGTGCCTTCTCTGTCAGCAGACATTCTTGCTTGCTGCTGCTCTGGTGTCTCTTCTTGTCGTGCTCTTGCGGTTATTTCTCTGTTGGGAGATAGTCTCTCTTGCCGCTGCTCTGGTGTCTCTTCTTGTTGTGCTCTGGTGGTCATCTTTCTGTTGGCAGATTGTCTCTCTTGCCGCTGCTCTGATGTTTCCAACTCTCTCGCTCAGGCTGTTCTGTCATTGTTCATGGCTAGTCTCAACTCACGGCTAACGGCTGTTTCTTCAGCTCTGTTGTTTCGTATTCTCTTCGCAGCTGATGTGCGACGGCCAATTGCTACGCGTTTTGGCCGTCCCATGTCGTTAGTAATCGATTCTTAAATTGACTCATATGCTACTATCACAATCCCGAGCATTTTCACAAAACCCGGATGTAGATAGCTCACGCATGCATGGCCATGTCCAAAGTACGATTAGTTAATTAATTAATTAATTAAACTTTAGTTGGCACCCTGCTCCGAAGGTCTCTTTTAGTTTAATTACTACGAACGTTCGAACGTCAGCAAAACTTCGCTCTGGCACGCAATTGTCTGCAGCTACACGTATGCGCGTAGTATGTAGTTAATTAATTAAACGGTAGGTTTCTAGACACGTTACAAACGACGCATTTAGTTGATCAGCGAATGCATGACCCGTCCTTTTAGAGGCACAGTAGTGTTTTAGCGGAAGACGCGCTCAGTGTATGGGCACGTCACGTGCATCTTTGTTGCGAGGTCCCGGATGCGCTGAATGAATTCGAATCTTGCTCTTCGCGCTTGTTTCGAACGAAATCGGCACACTCCCCGTGTAGCGCTTGCTGCAGAAAACGTGTAGGTTGAATTCGCTGCAAATGCGATCAGAATTTGGAGAGGAACGAAAGCTCTAGAAGAGTAATTAAGTTTCGATCGTCGGCAAGAGATATTTGATTGCTCGAAGCTTTGCGAAGGACGACGATGCATACAGTTGTTGTGTTTGTAGATGCTTGCTAGCATACGGGAACTGGGGTTTTTGCGGTAGATAAAGGATGACTGAACCGGTGTTTGAGTCAGTGTTAGAGTAGCGGCCGTTAACGTGTGTTGAATAGTACATTGAGTGAATACACGACAATATTGGCGACGAGGATGGCGACTTCAGGCATTCACCCGCCTCCTCCTTTCCTTCCACACCCCGGGGAACCGGCGGTGCCATGGAAGCATTGGTTGTCCGCTTTTGACACCTACGTGGCAGCCGCGGCAATCAAAGACGAAGCAGACAACAAGCCTCGACTACGCGCCCTTTTGACTCATTGCTTAGGACTGGAAGGGCAGCGGATACTTTCGACGGAGACAGAGACGGAATCATACGTTCAGTTACGTGATGTGTGTGCGACGTTGTTCGGACCGAGACTCAATTCTATGGTCGAGAGATTCAAATTCCGACAAAGAAAGCAACATCAAGGAGAGTCCGTGAAGCAATATGTGTTTGCTCTGAGACAGCTAGCAGCCACTTGCAAGCTTGGACCGTTGCATGACGAAATGATTAGGGATCAACTTATAGAAAAGACGGTTTGTGGTAAAGTGAGAGACCGCTTGTTGGAAGAAGATGAAGATCTTACTCTAGACAAAGCAATTGTACTGGCATCACGAATGGAAGAGGCGGCTAGGGATTCAGCAGCTATTGCGACAGTGTCAGGTAGCGTAATGGATGCAGTGCCAGGAGGTTCAACTAATACAGCTTTGGGTCAATTGGCACAGGAGTCACGTGGGATTCGTCAAGTACAGACACGGCCAGGTAAAAGCGGCTGGAGTAGCAGAGGAGACGGCAAATGTGGTAACTGTGGGTTCGCGGTTCACAAGGGTTCAACATGCCCAGCATCAACACAGACCTGTAGAAAATGTGGGAGAATAGGACACTACGCACGTTGCTGTAGGTCAAAGAAACAGTCACAGATCCAGGAAGTTGATTGTGGCAATGAGCAAGGGGTAGAGTTGGAGACCGTTCGAATCAATGTTGTTGGTGGTCAGTCCAGTACACTCGAGTATCGCCAATGCGTTTGCGAGTTAGCTGGTGTCAGTTTGTCACTTGTTATTGACTTGGGGGCGAAGGTTTCAGTGCTGTCAAAAAGGTCATATGATCGATGGTTTTCTTGGAGTAAGCTGGAACCAGCAAATCGAAAGCTAGTTGGTTATGCAGGATCGCCAATAAAGGTGTTGGGAAAGGCAAAGCTACCAGTCCGATACCGGAGATGTCAATTAGCAGAGTTTCCATTCTATATTACAGACAAGGGGACAGACATACTAGGTCTCGACTTGTTTGATGCCCTGGGATTTCAAATTTGTTGGGATCCAGAAGAACTAGGCAGTCATAGTGTACAAGCGGTTGACTTGCTCAACGATGGAGTTACTAAGGGAGGTTGGAGTCGGAGATGGCCTAGGGTGTTCAGTGGATTGGGGAAAGCCAATCACTTTGTTCATTGCCCGTTAGTGAACACCACCGTACCACCGATTATGCAGCCACTTAGGAGATTGCCACTGGCTCTACGAGAGAGGGTGGCAGAGGAGTTGGATCGTTGGGAGAGTTTGGATATCATTGAAAAAGTGGATTCATCCCCATGGATCTCAAATTTAGTAGTTGTATGGAAGAAATCAGGGGCAATTAGACTCTGCGTAGACCTTCGAAGAGCCAATCAGGCAATCATACCTGGCAAGCATCCACTTCCAACAATGGAAGACATACAGTGCCTTGCCAAAAGTCATGGTAGTTGTGTGAAAAGGCTGCACCACGCAAGAAGTGCTCCTGTTTTGTTACACAAGCTTCTAATTTCACACGCCTTGTGTTATATCCTGTACATTAGTATTTAGTTGCCAACCCTTTAGATTTCAGGACAGCTTCTACCCTGGAATGCATAGATAACATCAGTTTATGCACAGCGTCTTGTGGTATCTTTATCCACTCTTCTTTGATAGCTTGTTTCAGCTGATCAACGTTGCATGGCGGAGGATTTCTTGCACCAATAGATTTCTTCAGTATCATCCATAAATGTTCAATCAGATTCAGATCTGGGCTCTGCGCCGGCAAGTCCAGGGATGTGATGCCATGTTCGGTCTTCCACTCCGCCACCTTCCTCGCTCTGTGTACACGAGCATTGTCATCTTGCAAAACAGTTGACATTCCATGTCTACCTCTCTCGGCTGCTAAAGGCAGGAAGTGTTTTTCCAGTGTTTCCTTGTACTTTTCACCGTTAATTTTGCCTTCAAGGAAAGTCAGAGGTCCAACACCTGATGAAGTCATGGCACCCCAGATCATGATGGCAGCTTCACCTTGCTTTACTGTGCCTAAAGTGCAGACTGGTAGCCATTCTTCTGTGGTCTTTCTCCAAACAAACACTCTACCATCACTGCCACTGAGTTTGATGCGGCTTTCGTCAGTAAATACCACATTACTCCAATCCTCGACCGTTTTTCTAATGTGTTCCTTTGCCCAACAGACCCTCTTCCTTCTGTTGCTTTCAGAAATGAAAGGCCTTTTTTCGAGCAGCACGACCGTGATACCCCATGTCTTTCAGCCTTCTTCTTGCTGTTGTCTGACTGAAAGATTTTGAGCAGGCCTTGCTCCACTCAGGTGCTATTGTTTTTGCTGGTTTCCGTCGGTTCTCCTTCACCATTCTTTCCAAATGGCGCAGATCTCTTGCTGTTGCTTTCCTTGGCCTTCCCTCTCGTTTCATGTTATGAACATGTCCGTTGAGATTGTACCTTCTCACTAGATTCGATATTGTTGTCAATGGCCGCTTCAGCGCTTTGGCAATCTGTGTCATCTTCTTTCCCGCCTTCCACATACCAACAGCTTCAGACCGCTCAGCTGTTGTCATTTCCTTGCGTGGAGGCATAATTCAAACAGATTCATCCAGCGAGTTTCATTAGGTGTTGCTTTATGGCTATCGTGCAATTTGAGTATTGTGGGCATGATAACTTGAGTATTGTGGGTATGTGCTTTGCAAACAACAAGAAATACTTGGCACTACCATGACTTTTGGCAAGGCACTGTAGCAGCAGAGTTTTATGGATCTACAGTATTTTCGAAGCTGGACTTAAACCAGGGGTACTTGCAAATACCTTTGGCAGAGGAAAGTCGCTTTATTACAGCATTTGTAACACATAAGGGGACTTACCAGTTCAAGAGAATGCCATTCGGTTTGGCATCGGCCCCAAGTGCCTTCCAGAAAGTCATGGTTACGGTCGTAGCCGGAATACCAGGAGTTGCTGTCTACATGGACGATATTGTCGTTCATGGGCCAGATCGACCAAGTCACAATAAGAGACTGAATGATGTGTTTCAACGACTACAACATCACAATTTGACACTAAATGTGGACAAGTGCACTTTTGCAGTTAAGGAAATATCATTTGTGGGACACAGTATTTCGGCGAGTGGTATTCGTCCTCTAACATCTAACATAGAAGCAGTTGAAAGACTGAAAGAACCGACATCAGTGACAGAACTAAATTCATTCCTCGGTATGACAAATTACTACCTCCGGTTCGTGCAGGGCTATGCTGATATCTCTTCTCCTTTGCGGTGCTTATTACGGAAGGATGCCCATTGGGAATGGTCCACTGAATGTCAAACGGCATTTGACAAATTGAAACAGCTTGTCACATCAGCACCAGTTCTTGCCCACTTTTCATCCACAGCGGACACCTTTGTGTCGTGTGACGCTTCTGGAGTAGCTATTGGGGCAGTATTGTCTCAAATACAAGATGGACAGGAACGTCCTGTGGCATATGCGTCCCGTGCGTTGTCACCAGCAGAGCAGAAATATGCTGTGGGAGAACGGGAGGCATTGGCCTGTGTGTGGGCGTGTGAGAAGTGGCATGTATTTTTGTTTGGACGACCGTTTGTACTTCGTACCGATCACCAAGCCTTGGTATCACTGCTATCTGCGTCAGGAACAGGTCAAAGGCCATTGCGATTACACCGGTGGACAGAACGGCTGTACAAGTATACATTCCGCGTGGAATATCGACCTGGTCATTCCAATCAAGTTGCTGATCTACTGTCGAGGTCACCAGCTCCAGCTGAGAATTCAGCATGGGACTCTGATGATGTGGAAGAATGTATATTATTGTTGAGCACATGGAGCCCGGGGGTACCCTTGGATGAAATGGAAAGGGAGTCAGGTGCAGATGCAGAAATCCAAACGGTTTTAAGGTGCGTCCGGGAAGGATGGCACGATGTCAAAGGAGAGTTCCGTCCTTTTTGGAATGTTCGACACGAGTTGGCACCTGTGGGTGGAAAGTCGAGTTGTCTGATGAGAGGGAATCGAATAGTCGTACCAAGGTTGCTGCAGAAACGGGTGCTACAGCTAGCTCATGAGGGTCACTTGGGGGTTGTTCGTATGAAACAGAGATGCCGAGAGTTTGCCTGGTGGCCTGGGATTGACCGCCAAATTGAGCAAATGGTGAGAGATTGTGAGCCCTGCCTTGTCAGCGGGAAGTCTCGCCAACCTGTACATGCTCCATTACAACCTACTCCTTTACAACCTACTCCTTGGACAGCGGTACCGTGGCAACGACTTCAGGTAGATATCTTTGGAGAAATTCAAATAGCAATGGCTCACCAGCGATACGCTATTGTAGTTCATGATCTGGGATCAAAGTGGCCAGAAGTAAGACTGTGCTCACAAGTGCGGACGCAAGAGGTTGTGCAGTTTTTGGAAGACCTTATTGTTAGGTGGGGGTTTCCTGAGTCGATAACAACGGACAATGGACCTCAGTTCCGGTCGTATGAGTTTCAGCAGTGGTTACGAGAACGGGGTATTCGCCATATTCTCACACCACTGTATCATCCAAAAGCAAATGGAGGAGTCGAAAGATTCAATCAAGTGCTTAAACAAGGCCTGAAGACAGGGTTGTTGGAAGGACGTTCAGTGGAGAGTTCAGTGCAAAGCACATTGTTTAATTACCGGTCTACGGCGCATTCACTTACGAGGAAATCTCCAGCAGAAGTTATGTTGGGCCGAAAGCTTCGGCAGCCCTTATCCCAGATGATTCCTAGGCAAGATAAGAAGGGATCACTTCAGCTGAAGAATGCGGACGAGGTCGTGGCAAGGAAACAGGCAGCGATGAAGGCATATGTAGATCATAAAAGGAGAGCTAGAGCTTCGTCCTTTTCTCCCGGAAGTTGGGTAAGAGTAAAGCGTCCGCTAAGAGGCCATAAGTTGAAGTCGCAATTGTCCGATCCAGTAGAAGTCTGGTCAAGGGTAGGGAAGGACACTTACCTGCTACAAGATGGACGTCTGTGGCATGCTGACCAATTAATTGCTGTGGCGAAGCCAGCTGGTGTTGCAAATACAGCTGCAGTACTCAGCTGGACTGATGGGGAAGAGGAGATCTCAGAAGACATGACAGGAAACCAACACGATGGGGGAAATGTCGAAGTCGAAGGAGAGGCAGCAAGTGATGCAGGCACTGCCCATGATCATGAAAATGAGACAGAAACAACAAGGCCAAAACGAGTGAGGACAAGGCCCAAACGCTTCGAAGATTTTGAGGTGGAATATGCAATTCGATTAGAAGGGGGAGAAAATGTTGTGTTTGTAGATGCTTGCTAGCATACGGGAACTGGGGTTTTTGCGGTAGATAAAGGATGACTGAACCGGTGTTTGAGTCAGTGTTAGAGTAGCGGCCGTTAACGTGTGTTGAATAGTACATTGAGTGAATACACGACAACAGTCTGCACAGGACTGGTGTGAGCGTGTGTTTGAATGAACTGGAATGTGTAGATTTGCGTTATCGAGAAATTTTACGCGGGGGTCGACCCTCGAGAGGAGACCCGGTACATAATTTTTTTAATTCTTTTACGCAAACCTTCTCCTGTGTGCGCCGAGTGTGCGTGCCGATCTCGGTTGCGAACGGACAAAAGACGTGGCCCCCAAACGCGAACACACACACACACACACACACACACACACACACAGACAATTTGAGCTTTATATAGTACTAGGATCCATGGCCCGTCCTTCGTACGGGCAAGATACTGTAGTGTAAGGATAGGTCTGTGGACACGTCACGTGCAATCTTTGTTGCGAGGTCCCGGATATACTGAATGAATTCGAATCTTGCTCTTCGCGCTTGTTTCGATAGAAATCGACACACTCCCCGTGTAGCGCTTGCTGCAGAAAACGTGTAGGTTGGATTCGGTGCAAATGCGATCAGAATTTGGAGAGAAACGCAAGCGATAGAAGAGTAGGTTTCGTCGGCAAGAGATATTCGATCGCTCGAAGCTTTGCGAAGGACGGCGATGCATAGGGTCTACACGGGACTGGTGCGGGCGTGTGTTCGAATGAACCGGAATGTGTAGCGTTTGCGTCGTCGAGATATTTTACGCGGGGGTCGATCCCTCGAAAGGGGACCCGGTGCGTAATTTTTTTAATTTTTTTACGTAAACCTTCCCCTGTGCGTGCCGAGTGTGCGTGCCGATTTCGGTTGCGAACGGACAAAAGACGTGGCCGCCAAACGCGAACATGTACACACACACACACACACACACACACAGACAGACAATTTGAGCTTTATATATTAGATATATATATATATATATATATATATATATATATATATATATATATACGTACACACCCACTCATGGACACACGCACGCACGCACGCAAGCCGTACGCAACTACTCACAACTGAACAGAGACTTGATGAAGTCATCACTGCCCTGAACAACTCTGTACCTGACTGAGAGGGAAGTTCTTAAAATGTTCGATCTCTACTTGGCCAGAATATCCTCCTCCGTTTGGAGATCGACGTATTGAGCAGACCAAAGGCTGAACCCCTCACCAAATTGAAAAAGAAACGAAAAGGAGCATCTCAATCCCCATCATGTATGTGCAAACGTTGAAGCTCTAATCTATGAATTCTTTCAATGTCATCCAGAAGCTACAACCAACGAGGGAGAACAACAGAAAACCCATGGTAAAATAGAATTGCTGTTGTAGGCAATATTTTATGTTTGTACCATCTTTGGTTGTTGATGATATTTGTTGGAATCAGTCGAGTCATTTACAAGAGGTGTATTATCCCAGGATTTCTCAACTCCGTGGACAGCACCTGTTAGATATGCCGTCACTGCGCATCGGCTATTCTGTTCGCTCAGATTTGCTTGGACGGTCTCACTGTTTTGACCAATTCATTGTTGTCCAGCTAGGAAATGTGATCAAAGAATTGCACCCTAGTTATCAGGAGCTGTTATAGAGGTGGCGTTCGACCAATAATTCAATTAATTGAACAAAATTTTGCCTAGTTATTTAATTAATAACCACAAATAGAAAATTTTTGTTAAACTTTTAATAATTATATAATAGTTATCAGTTTGCTCGATACGTTTTAGAGCTTGACTGTTTAGTTGAAAAATATCCTTCACATATTCTAGTTACTAATTAGCGAAATTGATTCGAAAAGGGTTAACGGCTGTTAGAAAAATATTGCAACACGATGCTATCTAGATAATTGTCTAGGAGTTGGTGCAATTTAAAGACTAAACAGTTGCATGGTAACATACTCATTCGATTAATTGTGCTCTACGTATACATATAGTACATACCATCAAGAGTTTTCAAACCTGTGCAAGACTGCAACTAGAAATGAGCTGGCACTGCTGCTTTACTGTATGCTCCACACTCTCTAACTAAAGACTGTAATCTCAACTTTCAGACACAGCCTGTCAATTGCAATTGCCACTGATATCAACAGATCTAAAAGGGCATGCATTGTTTGAAAAACTGACTAGGATTATTATTATCTAGTGTGTAGCATGCAGCATACTGACATAAATGTATTTGGCTATTTTGTATTTTACAGCAAATTCTTAATTAAATACGAGTTTAGCCATGAATTAAAATCTTTTGCATATTTAATATCAACAATTTTAAATATGTATTAATATCAACAGTTGTAATCCCAAAGTGCCCCATCAAGCCCCCAATTTCGACTCCATTGTGACATTTGACTTCATTGTGAAAATGTGCTGTGCACTTACTTGAGTTAGCTAACACGAGTTACCGAGCACATGCAATGATGAAGAGTAACGAACACTTGTGGTTGTTAGTGTAGAGTAACTTGGTATTGTGAAATTGCTGATGCAGCTACTACAAGTTTTGCACACACACACACACACACAAACACACAAACACACAAACACACACACACACACACACACACACACACACACACACACACACAAGTGGCGTAGGAAGATGTTCACGAGCAGGAGGACTGCACCGTGGATGTCATTACGATCATATATACATATACATACATGTGTGTGTGTGTGTGTGTGTGTGTGTGTGTGTGTGTGTGTGTGTGCGTGTGTGTGTATAGTGCCAAAACTACCTCGCTTGCCAGACCGTAAACAGATTTGCAAAATTAACTGGCACAGAAAATTTTAATTCCTACTCTGAGCGAGAGCGAGCAGCCCCTCACCCCCGCTTTTTGCGCTGGTGCACACACCTGCGTAAAATTACTACGTAGATAATCTAGCAATTGATCGAAACAGCTAATCAACAACATCCAGCAAGATGACAACAGACGTTCGCGACACTGCATGTGCTATGGACATGTATACATATCTAATGTTTTAGTTCATTCGCCATTGTTGCTTTGATTGGGTTGTTGATCCAGTCTTCTGTAGGATCTTTTTTGGCATATCTTGCAGATGAAGAAGATGGTAGTGACAGTTACTGCCACAAAACAACCTAACCCAATTCCTACCAAATTAGATGTCTTTGCACACCAAGGCAGTTCTGCACACTTATCGCCTCCATAGGATGTCAACCCAGTGCACGCACTTTTGCATTTACACTGTAATGTAGAATCTTTGTCACATCCTAGAGAGCCCGGCTCATTACAATTTTGTTTCAAACAGTTATACTCCACAGTGAAAGTTGTATTGATAGTTTGGTTTACTGGTATATTCAGATCTTGCCTTTTGGTGTAATTGAGAACAGCCTGAAGCGTGACCAAGCAATGTTTAAGATCTTTTGGAACTGATCCATTCCACACGAACTCATTTGTTTCTACATATGTCATTCGTACACCGTGCGATAAACTTGACCAGCTTGATAGGCTTAGCTCGTTTTTACAGTTAGAAGACAACGCTCTAATGAGAACGTTTTCTTCCAGTCTCTTGTCTCCGCACTTAGACGACATGTGACTGCTAGTTTGTAAACATTTCAGTCTTACTGTGCACGTAACAGACGACGCATAAGGCACTTTAAGCGCATTTCCTGCTCTGTAACCATTCTTGGGCAGGCAAGAAAAACCAGAAGTGTTTGGATCGATGTAAGACAACGATTGAGCATATTGAAGAGGATAATTGATATTTAGTTTTAGCATGGACGCAGAATTGCATTTCTGAAGTAAATCAATATTTTCTGCGGTTACGATCGGTTTTGTTTCACCCTCAAACGAAACGTTGACGAAAACGGTTATGTTTGTGTTTGACTTTGGATTGGATGAGCTTGAAGAACAGCAGTAAGTAGACATAATAAAATGAACACTCTTCGAATCCCATGTCCATACAGGATCATAGCTCGTTGACGATATCTGCCAGAAGAAATCCCACCCGTGTGCAGAATCATGAACAATTACTGGTCCACAGAGTTCATGCATAGGAACTTTGGCAATGCCACACGAAGGTTCTTTTAATGACAATTTAAAATGCACATATATATCTGCCTCGAGCTCGTGGCAACTATAGATAAACAGCAGTATTAGTAAGAAACCATTTCTTTATTAATGTTTATAAGCAAATAGATGTAAAATCTTTAAATAATTTAAGTTTTATTTTTTAATATACGGTTTCGTTTCTAAATTTAAATTAAAAATAAATATATAACACTTTAAATTTGAATAACGTTCTAAAAGTGTTTTACATTTTAGTTCATTGACGATGATGCAATTGTCTCAATTAATTATTAGCGCAATGGGTAGAGTCTACCAGTATGCAAATAAGCTACTGATGTAGAAACTGTTCCTCTGGCGCATAGCTAGAGATGTTTTGCGTTGCCTGAAACCCGTTTGCAATAGGCGGTGTGTGACATCGAGTTGTCTTGTTCTGCCAGGTTAAAAATAGAATAATTTTTGTATAGAAAGCAGTCTATTTCACGACTGTATTTGACAATTATTTCAAACGACGAGACAAACTATAAAAAATAAATAATAATAATAATAGAAATGCACATAATTATATACAAAGGTATCAATTTCAAAATATTTCCATTTTTATAAGCCCAGGGGCGTAGCATGACCTCTGGAAATGGGGGGCTAAACTTCACGATGCTACGAAACACGCCCACTTTTATGAATACACTCGCTTTATTAGCTTTTAGCTATTGACTGATACGAATGAGTGGCAGATCCGGACTGGAAAAAGGGTGGTATATATACCGGTACTATATACAGCTTTGGCCCTCACACATATTTACAGTATTTATGACCACGCCTGCAAATGCTGGGGCGCTAGCACACGCTGCGCTCCTAATATTAAGCCTGTAGACATAATTATAAGATCAAACACAATGAGCTTAGAGAATAGAAGCAATAGACACAGCGGTCTCTCTAGAATAGGCGTTCCACATAGAATTATAATACGTTCCTTTATGAATAAAATTAATTAAAAAATGAGTATCGGTCTGGACATACCTTTTGAAAGAGGTCAAGTTCACAAGAATAATTTCTTCTTGCAAGTATAGTGGTGAAAGAGCTCCTGACATAGGAGTCCCTGCCAATCATTCATCAAAATAACTACTAGTCTATGTTATTACAGCAACTGTTGCAAAGAAACATCAGTTTTCTCGCTAGAACTTTAAATGTGTAAGAAGGGCATGTCACTTGTATTCCTGATAGTTAACTAACTGAAAGAACGCCATAAAGAACTGAATTTGCTTGCATGTACATTATTTACTAAAGCAAATTTATCGGCACATGTAGTCTAACACATTTTGCGTGCATGCATATCAACTTAGCTAACTAGTGTAGTGTATCCACTTCACGATAGACCAGCAATGCAAATCGTACTTTAATATTATCATTAATTAAATACTTTAGGTAAGTGTTGTCTGAAGGGAGCTATGTAACTACATAAGTTGCTACGTTTATAAAACAATGTGTACATGTAGCCAATGTTTATTAATTTGTGGTACAGGTTTTGCAAGTTTTTTACTTTAATTAAGCAACTACACATAGAATTAATTAGATCGAACGCCATGCAGTTTTGTATTACGAAATGCATGTGAACGCCCTATCGCCTGCACGCTTGTATCTATAAAACACCATCAAAAAAGTTCAAACGATCGTGGTGGACATTGCACTGCATGCAGTAACTGAATCGCACTGTCTAGCTAGAGGTGAGGCAGTTCTAGCAGTTGACCATTTGTTGTCGAACTGACACAGGCTGTTCTAACTGCATAGATATCTAGTAGGAGTTCTATATGACTGGCCGGTTACAGGCTGCTGTAGATCGACTGATCGTGTGCAACATTGTGGGCGTGGCTATAGTGCAGAAAGCCTTCTAGTCCAAAATATCTAGCGAGAGAGCTGATAAGAATGCGTCTTTTAATTAAGCTAGATACCTTTACAAGGGCAAGAATTTTTCAAGTTGTAGATATCTCCCAAAACGTCACAATTATCTGTGCTCGGGCAAAAATTGTGGTTTGCAGAAGTGCCACCGATGTTTTCTGTGTCTTTTGCAATAAATAATCTTTGATTTAGTACCGTTTTATTGCAGTAGTGGCATGCACTATTTGAAGAGCACCAGGTTGGCAACGCCAACCTACTCACGTGCTCGGATTGGCTGTAGTCTTTCAACGCCTTCCAACTGCAAACATCAGTAGCACAACGCGTTCTGGAAAGGCCGCATCCACTGTTGGACGATTCTAACATAAAAATTAAGCAATCCTCTTAAAAGCTCTTATTAGTTTCCTACTTTGTGAGTACCTCTTGCTGGCGTCGAGTTCGACTGTTTTGAGACGCTTGCAAACACGACCAAGGAAACGTAAAAGCGAAGAAAGGTCATTTCGATTGCTAGAAAATATTAACGAAAAGCGTGCGCACTCTGCGAAGATTTCCCTTCCGTCAATGATAATAGATATCAAGATACGGTAATTAGAATGCCCGGATGCTTTCATGTTTTCTTATTACGAACGTCGTTACGGTTTGATGTCACACAAGACTGACCAGTAATATACTGTACATACGTATATTATTAAAACAATCGACGTTATAGAATTAGAACAGAATGAGTGCTAGTTGATGAGAATTGTAGAAGGCAAAGTGACAAATTGACGACATTACTTGTGTAACACTCCCTAATTGACAAAGTTTCTCTTTTTTCCTGGGGTCACAGATGGGCCACAATCATCACCATGCTCTGTACATGGCATTTTCGGCACTATCTAAGTAAGAGCGTAGCGTGACCTCGAAGTGGGGGGAGAGATAAATCACGATGTTAGGAGACATGCTCATTTTTATAAACACGTTCACTTTTATTGGCTTCTAATAGATTGATACTGCAGAATCCAGACTGGAAAAGGGTGGTGTTTAGACTCTAGAGTATACTGCTTTGGTCCTCACACGTATCCGGAGTCCCACAATTTTTTACAACGCCTACAAATGATTGAGGCTATAGTCCAGTCTAGCCCATGCCACAATACGCTCCTGAGGTTTCTCCACAACATTTACAAAATATCTTTCTATGTACATTTGCACACACGAGTATGCGCGACAAAACTCCGTGTTCCAAGGGTGTGTATTAACGCGCGTTACTAAAGGAACAGAATGTCGTTGGCGCGAACTTCGCAGATTTTTCAAAATCTACGTCTGGACCTTCTGCTTGATGACTGGACTGATGACATATGGTCGTCAGATTTAACAGATTCTAACACTACGTGGCCGGACGAGTTTCAGACTGCGCTAGAAAATGAAAATTACCTAGTCGCGCCTCTCACGAAGACGGTTGATGATTTGACGTTCTGGACACAACAGGAAACGGACGTTGTCCATCAAAGTGAGTTCTCCCTGATTTTGTGTGAAGGATGTCAACGGTAAGTCATTGGCATTTGTCGGTTTGGAGTAGGATTTTGGGCAGATTTGAATTCCTGCGAAGTGAACATTAGGGGATTGACAGCTATGGTCTTCTGTTTCGTCTCAAACTGCGATAAGGTATATGATAATGTTCTGCCTCTGGACAAATTTGCTGGTTGATAGAGAACGATACTATCACAGTGTTAAGGGGCGTGGTCGAATGTTAGACTTTGGCAATCACCTTTAACGCGGCCACATACGTTTATATTTATCATTTATTTAAATTGTTTATTTAAGACGCTATTTTGCAAGTGCCAGTCAGAAAGAGGGGTTTCAGTTAATAAAGCACCGTTAGAGTGACGTTTGAATACTAGTATAGTTGCAGTTTACTGGAATTGTTGGAACTGCCAAGCCCACAGTTCAACAATTCCAGCTCAGATGGTTGAACTGCTAGAACTCTTCTGACAGTTCTAATTGAACACGAAGTACGAACAACCCCTATGTCAATTCGAGTTCCAGAACTAGTATTTGAACGCGCCAAACTCAAAAATCCCATTATAATACCTTTGTATGTAAAATTGTATTGGAGGCTGTTGTTGTACTATAAATGTAGAATAAATTATTTGACTTGTAGAAGACTGAGTGTGGACCTCAGAGGGAGTCAGCTTTGTTGGCTGCTCGTCTTTATGTGTCAATGCTACGAATTCCTGGTAAGATGGTTAATGGGTAAATTGCTTTGCTAATGATTACATTGTTTGCTGTTTTTAGGAAGCAGTGCATTTAAAGTGTTTCATTCACTCGTTTTTGAGAAATGTTTAGAGCTACTGAACTACAGTCAATGGCACTTTCAAGGTAACCTGGTGATGGTTATGTGTTTGTTTAGGGCTGGCAATAATGGTTTGAAATTCATTTTAAGCGTAAAGTCTGTCTGTAGTTACTTATATTGTTTGAGATGTCTGAAAATTCAAATGGGCATATATAGTGCAATTATGGTGCATTTAATTAGCATGCAGCCGGAAAATGACTTTGCACTCAACTGTTATCAAGGTTTTCATACATGTGTGTTGCGAGTTTGGTTAACATATTACATACATCTTTTGAAAATGACAGGATTATGACAGGTTGCTTTTATTATGTTGTCAGCCAGAATTGTCATAGAGACATCGTAGCACTCAGACATGAGTATTGTATAATTCAAGGGATTGTTTTCTCAAAGTTGCTCCATAAAATTATTTAATGTCCATACAATTTGTCAAGTTCTGGACGAAAGATACAGTAAACTCTTGTTATGTCTCAGTGTGCATGTACAGCGAAGGAATGTGGTAGTGTGTGTGTGTGTGTGTGTGTGTGTGTGTGTGTGTGTGTGTGCACGTGCACGCGCGCATGCTCGTGCGGTCATTTGTGCATGTTTTATTGAGCTGGATTTGTCACATACTGTATTTAAACTAATTGTAACAGTTTAGGTTTTGTTTTATAGTTATCAATCGTACTCAACGAAAACGAGGCAGGCAAGCTGGCATGACAAACAAACAGAAGGTGCAGTGTGTGGATGACCGTTCATCTCAAAATCTGGTTTCACAGGAAAGCAGTGCATGGAATTATGAGACACTTCATTGTCAAACTTCCACTTTAGAGATGAGACGTATCCAAATGTTACAATGTCATTTGTTAGAGGTAAGTCTAGTACAACTAGTTCTACTCAAAAGTCCAGCATGTAATTTAGTTATACAGTATGGTCACAGCTGTGCTCAGTTGGTACTGTGGGTTTTAGTGCAATGATTTGTATAGCGTTTTACAGCCAAGATAGGAAGTTTGGGGCTGGACTTTTAGCATTTAGTCCTACAGTCAAGTCTTAGATTTGCAAGTTGCATTGCAACCTTCTTTCGACATGCGGCATTATTGCAAAACTAACTGCACATGTTGGTTGTTCTGCAAATGTTGTGGAAACCATTAAACCGGAGCTCCAATTCAGGGCTCGAAAATAGGTCGTCAAGTCGTCATTTGACAAGTAAATTTTTTACAAGTGATGACTAAGTTGTAATCTAAGTCGTCAAATGACGACTAGCTAGCAGGGATGAGTAGTAGGCGAAAGCCAGTTTTCTACGAAGGCTAATTTGTCATGGCTGTCTCAATAGGCAGGTGCATAGCTGTAATGTACTGAAACATGACGCATAATTTGTATACATCAGCAGCGTAAATTGCTCAAATCCCAGATAAAGAAACTGGGAGTGCGCGAGCCAGTTTTTAGAAGTTTGAGACTAGCCAGTGTTCTGGGTGGAAAAATTTCTTGATCAATTCCGAGCAAGTACAGGCATGAAATCTGTGTCCAGGCAGCATGTTAGGAAGTGGAGAGAGCAAAATATCTGTAACAATATCTATGCTCAGAACCTCTAATGGAAGGCAAAATTATAAAAATATGGTGGTAACACTAAACCCCATGATTGATATCAACACGGCACCCTAAACTTTTGCCGACCTAGAATTTTTGAAAACTTGTCAAATGATGACATCTAGTTGGACCAATTTTTGAGCCCTGCTGCTTGTAGGATGGTTGTTGATCATATTAATTAATGGTTAACTTGTAAACGAAAACCGTGTATATATATGCCCATGTGCGACAGGTCAGAACTTTTAGCCCTAAAACGCTCATGTGGACTCTCTCTCCGCCCTTGTCATTCCCCGGATTGTCATCGAGTCCGCCCAAATACGCATGCGCAGACAAAACAAAATGGGGACATTGAGTTTGTCTTCTTCTGTGTGCGTTTGATGAGCTGGTGTCAGTGTTGAGTGGAAGTGCTCACCGCTAGACTCATGTCTTCGTTGCAATTATCGACCCTGATGCTTTTGACGGGCTTCAGGCTGACCACTCTTGTTTGCATGTGTATACATATAGTGTTTAGTTTCTGCATGTATGCTGATGCTGTACGGATACCAGTACCTTTGATCTTGCGAGTGGATAATTGCAAGCATTTGTGGTATTTCTGTCTTCAAGTATTTAGATGATGACTGGCCAAATGACAGCATTTTTGCGACCATGCATACGCCTAGGACCAAAATAACACCATGCTCTAGTATACGTCCAGAAAAAAGTTGTTTCTTTTCTATACGACCAGGGCGTTATTACGGGCAAATACGGTAATTGGTATGTGTGTATCATATTATGGTTGTATGTGCAGTAACAGGGCTCTACAAGGACAACTCTAGTAGACTACTTTCCTTGTGCGGGGCGAGTGGCCAACCTAAAGTGTGTTCACGCATTAGAGAGACTGGTGGAATGTGGCTATTTGCGTGACAAGTGTGTTGCCCTCCGGGCGGATATTGGTATCAATCGAAAGCTCTTCACTTGCCGGATCTAATTACACTCACCCTTGGGCTACAGAGACGTAACTGAAGTTAATAGAGCCAATTTCCTGTATTTTAATGAGTTAGGGGGCAGAGAAAGGCGGGACTAAGGTAGGATCAGGGTTAATTGCATAAAGCCAAGTACATAATTGTTATAGCTAGCAGGCTGTTAACAGTAACCCAACACAGTAAACTTCCCAGTTGGGGTGTCGGTTAGCTAAGAAAGAGTGCGTCTAGGATCCGTTTCTAGTCTTCATGATCATCCTTGGAACTTTCAGTTTCATACGACGACGAATCTTCTGATTCAGGACCAACTTCAATTACCATCTCCTCTACAACGTCGTCTAACACACTGTGTATTGCCCTGTAATGCTTCCACCTGCTCATGTACGTGCCTCACGCAGTTTGCCCACTTTTCCACAGTAACGTTTGCTAGCCCTTCTCTACAAGGCGCTTGATGTTTTGCATCGCAAACCCAGCAATCCCTGTGTTGTGCTGTGCAGCATAACTGTAGGTCAGAGGAAGTAGGAAGGTCAGAGTCCTCATAGTGATGTCATCAATGCTCAAGAATGCACTAAATGGCTGGACAGTTTGGTTCTGATATGGTCAAATTAGTCAAGGTCTTGTGGTTTCCAGACGCTTCCCTGAGCCAGATGTGAATGAGTGTATGTATCTGGTACATATAGCTTTTCCTACAAGAGGCAACTGACACATACAACCAGTGAGCGCATAGAAACGTCCAGGTCTGTTGTCATGGGTTATAGCAAAAGTACAATTTTTAGGATATCATTGCATCATGAAGCAAACTGCGTTTCAAGCCAGCGAGGCAGCCAGAGGCAACACGTTCATATGTACACTTCACGTAACAATATAGTTACGTAATTTGTCATTGACACCATATGCTCTGAAACATAGAAGTTAATTGCCTCCTGTGACAACATAACATCCGTTTACACAAGCACTATGCCACACCTTAGGGTGTACCCTACATTCCACCAGTCGCTCTAATTCGTGAATGCACTTTACATTTGTCTTTTCTTTCTTCTCTTCTCTCACTTTTCTCTCATCACGTGCAGAAAGCAGTCCGGTGTACCAAGGCTAAGCCTATATTTGCTTGCCGAGTAGATTGCTTCCAATGTTCACGTGAGAACTTGTTACGTATACAGCCTGGGGCATGACGGCTCGATGAGAGGGTCTGTTAAAGACTGGGAACATCCCCACAATAAAGGCAAAGAGATGAGATCATATTTTGAAGGGCAAGAGAACGTTGGCTTACTGTCAGATGTTACAACTGCTACTTGCCAGAAATTACCATAGCAGTAGCAGTCTAAACTGCTCATTCGCGTAAGTGAAAACAAAAATCTGACGAAATGTTCAAATGTCAAATGGAAAAATTATGAATTTTAGAATTTTCTTGAGTTACAGTATGGTGTTTTGATTGCTGTTGACTACAAAACAGGCAAGCATCAGGTTCTATGATTGCTGGCATTACTGTTGGTGTTCTCGTTAGGTTAGATCTTGGATATGTTACTTGATTACCAACTGACATGGAAGCATGACCATTGGGTTGGCTTTAGCACTGTCTCAGACTCTCTACTTGGAAGGGTTTTTAGTGCATCATTAGAAGGAACATTGCTGATGTCTGCATATATGATGTTCGTCACGCAAGACATATGCTGGCATGATCTATTGTTATGTTTGCGAAAGCCACAAGGAGAATCAAGAACTAGAGAGTCTCATTAGTCACTGACTCCACTCCTTTATCTTGTATCTATAAACCCATTTCCTGGATGTTCTCAACATTTGATCATAGGCCAACATCTGTGATTTATATTCCTTTTTACTGTACTTTGCTATATATACATACATACATACATACATACATACATATATATATATATATATATATATATATATATATATATATATATACACTTTAAATTCGAAGAGAAGGTTGAAATTATAGTCAATTTAGAGGGGCTTTGGGACTTGGGGCATAGTTTTTATTTTGTTTTATGATATTCAGTGTTGTTTTTTAATTGTTGTTTGTACTTTCCTTTGATAGGATATTGTGTTGTTGTTGAGTGAAACATCTCTGCAGGACAATACCCAAACTGTTCACAAACTGATTGAAATCTTTGTGTCTCTCACTCAAAGTGAAAACAGTATTCACCCTGATTTTGCTGTTTCATCTGGCAACATGTGGTCACCCTGTCAGCTGGCGTTTGCTGGTCTTGACTCTTTGTCGCAGTCACGTCACGGTTCGACTGCACAATCTCTGATCACAATTTTTAGATCTCTGCTACCTAACTTGCTGCTGATGCACCGTGGTCGATTAGTTACATCATCAGTAACCATACCTCATAGCCTTTTGGAAGTAAAGGACAAAACAGCAGAATTTGTTTGGTGAGTAACACTCTTTTTTGCAATCTCAGCTATACCCATTCTTACACTTATGTAGTCTGACTAGGCACTAAGGGATATTATTATTTTACACTGCTTGATGTTTTGTTTTGTGTTTGCAGCCATGTTGTTCAGGCTCATGCTGGTGACGAAGGAGTACAGACTGCTACAAGAACTCTTTTGCAGCAAATGTGTATTCGTGTAGCAGACAGAGCAGAGTATCGGCTGAAAGTAACCCAGGTTCAAAACTCTTACTAATTAAGCAGCAATTTTGTATGTCTTTTGGTACATGAAATGTTTTTTGTTGTTAATTTTTTATTATGAGCATTTGATCCATTTTAATTAATTAAGCAGGGTTGCCACACTTTTTCCTTCAAAAATTCGTAGGTGGATGCGAGTAATGGCGACACGTCCATCTGGTCTGGTATGGCCTCGGAACTTGGGACAGATGGTGATGATCATTATTTTATTCCGTTGACTTGCCCTAATATTGACTGGTTTGAATTGCATTTATATCATTAGTTGAACAGTTTATCTAGTACATATAGCTATCAATTGTCTGATTAGCAGAATGTTGTTGATTATTTTGGTTGTTGATGTATAAGCAGGTGTATCCTTACGTATCAAAATAATGTTGCAATAGTTGCTCTAAATTTTTGTGTTAAGGTTGTGTTAGCTGCTGTTTGGTCTTTGCAAAAAATTTATGTAAATTGGCTAAGTTAATTGTTTGAAGTCAATGGTACTTGTTTGTACAGGCTGTATGTCATATAATGAAGCAAATTCCAGTCGACTGCTTTTGTGGACTTGTGTCTTGGATATGCAAATTAGCAAAAACTTCTCAGGTTGGTTAAGATATTTGTAATTAATTTGCACGACTTCATATATCACAATGAAATTGTGCAGGTGTCTAATAGAATGATGGCTCTCTATGTAATTGTTGGTCTTGCAACCGGGGAGTGTTTGACAAGAAATGGTTTGAAGCAGCCATTTACCCAGCACATTTTCACATACATTTACATATGCATACACTACCATACAGCCTACACTGTACTTGATATACTCTATGATGCACTTTTTTTTAGTTGCAAATAAGCAACTAAAATTGAGTTGATTTATAGATGGGTTATATAATAATAGTGTAAGAGCTTCAGAATTAACTTTTTAGGGGAATTGCTCATTGGGCAGGATAAGTTGATTTTTAGTTTACCCAAACTAAATGTAGTTGCTTTGTCTGTGTGGTCACTTAGTGACTATTACTTATATAATATCATTTAGTAATGTCGTAGTGCAAAAAACTAAATTATGGTTTGCTGTTTTGTTTCCATGTACTTATCTAAATCTCTAATTCAATTGCTGACAGTTTGATCAACATTAAACAGACTTGATCTTGCATCACTTTTTATAGTCTGACATAGCCAGAACCTTTCCCGTTGCGTTATACTTTACCTGGAAGTAGAACGTGGCGGGAAAGGGGCTGGCTACGTGAGACTGCTCTTTTCATTTGTTGAACCTCATGGAATATTGAGCAGCTTCACCTTTTCTTCCTTCTATGTTACGTATCGTAGCATTTATTGATTACTTGGTTTATCCTTTATGTTTGTTGCTGTTTCTAATGAGCGCAGGTATTATCGATTAAGATGAACACTGCTTATTTCCGAAGTTATTACAATAGAGCTGTCTCCAGACTGCTTTCTTCTCTTCTCTTCTCCCACTCTCCCTCCCACCATGTGCAACAAACATTTGCAGTACTGAGGGTACTGTGTACTAAGAAGCCGGTTGATATTAGTGGGTAGGTTTTTATTGTGAAGACTGCTAGTTCTAGTCAATAAGGAATTTTTCTTTCTGCTAAACTAGGAAACTGCCAGCAATCTAACATGACAGTCATTCTCAATCAGTTGTATGCATAGCCCGTCTTATACAGACCATGATTTTTGAGACGTGCGATTGCTCTCGCTCAATAATTTGCCTGAAACCTGTACTAGGAGTGCGATTTGTCGCTCTCCTGAGTCTTTTCGCTAGACATTTAAGTTAGTGAGACCTGGCCGATCGTAAATTCCCTATAGCTTCGCTACGCGATGTTCTGGAGAGATGATCCTTGGTATCATTCGAAACTGCTAAACCTCACATTTCTAAAAGTGGAAATCGTTGGCATCAAAATAGCAGCGGCTAGCGATAAGACGTCTGCATATCTGCAACCACTAATGATCTTTAAAGATGTGATCTAATTACTGGACAGTGGCAGTCTCTGTACTCTGGATGTATACAATGATGTATACCTGACACCATTTACGTCAATACAATTAACAATAAAGATCTAAAGAGCACTCCTGGAGCTTGAACTTTCTCATTATCTACTTCTGTTGGCCAGGTCAATGCGAATGGAGAGACTGCAGCAACTTGGCAGAGACACGCACGTGCAGCACGTGCCTAAAGCGTGTTGTACACAAAGACAACCAATATCACGTAGGTACTACAGTCGTTTTAGCTAGGAGTGACCTGTCAATGTCTTCAGTGCATTTGTCCACATTCTTGATTACAGTTTAATCATTGTGTTGTTGTTTGTTTATCAATAGTAATATTATTTATGTGACATTCAATTCCAAGTGTGCACCTTCCATGCCTTGTGAGATCATGGTCGAATAATTGCTAGAGTAGCATATAATCACGTATATAACACGAAATGTTGAAAAACTTAATCACTCTCCTAGCTCTCCTGGGGTCGGGTCAGGAGAGCGATTCGTTACACTCCTGCCATTTTTAACTGTTAAGCACTGCTTATAGGTCTTTTTGGCTGGCTCACGTTGTGAAATGAGGACATGCGACAGCTTTCAGGTGGTTGTTCACTGCTGTCCCCCTCCACTGCAACCAGCAAACTTTGGTCCAGGAGTATCACAAGACATGCTAGGGCAGCTCCATTGTAGTGATAAGGCAATAATTTGCAGTTGTTAGAGCTTCTTTATTGCATTGGTACAGAAAGGTGCTCAAGAGGACATTTTGCAAACCTCACTGATGCAAGTTGAAGAGGAGGAATCAAGCTAGCGCAAGACTTGTGTTGAAACAAAATTTCCAATGGTCCATTATAGATGTGTCCATAGCATAATGAATGTCAAACAATAGAGTTATTTGACACTTACAGAATTACTTGACACCTACAATTTCATAGTACTGTTTAGTATTATTTGCCAAACAATGTGTAGCAAGTGTTTCCTGTGTGTTGGTGTAGGGTGGACATGCAGGGGGTGTCAGTAGGTGATCGTCAGGTGCTACAAATTTACTGGTTACACGGGGCACTTTCTCCACTGATATTTTACTTGTTTGGGGCAGGTGGATGGGTGTCAATTTCTACCATAAATACTATTTCCTGGGTTAGGGGTTGTCATACAATAATTAACGTTTGGAACTGTGAGTTTGTGGTAGTGTTGATTCTAACAAGTGATTCTGTGTAGCCAACACATCCAACACCACTTTTTAATGATGTTCTTTTGATAGAGAGACACAAACAGTTTGTGAGATGCTATTTGTCATTAATATGTTGGCACTACTTACACAGACAATTAACACACACACACACACACACACACACACACACACACACACACACACACACACACACACACACACACACACACTCATGCACACACATTTGATGCACATGGTAGCAGCATCAGCAATTCTTGATTTGTTGGTATTGGATTGCAGATGAAATTTTGAGAAGCTCACTTACAGCTTCTGAAAAGGAGACCGTTACATCTGCTCACTTGATCACTGTACTCCTAGATCGATGCTCTGATTGCTCTTCAAGGTACATTAAGATTTAAGATGATGTATGGATATAATTATTGTTTGCACTCTAGTGTAAGATCAAAAGCTCTTTCAAGTGTTGGTCTGTGTGCTACTCATGATACTTTAAGACAGAAGTTGCATAATTTATTGTACCAAAAAGGTATTAAAGTAGGCATTTTTATAAGAGACGTAAGTGAATTTCTCACCATGTGTTTTCATTTGTTGAAGGCTTATCATCTGATATTGAGGATACTTTGGCGTCACACAGGGCTAGTGTTGTGTTGCCAATGTTAGTGAGGCGAACAAAAGATCAGAAGTTATTCGTACGAAGGGCTGCTTTACAGGTATGGCTTATGAATTTGTCACTTGTTATGCATGTACACCAGGGGCATATGGCAGTCTGCTGGTGTGTGTGTGTGTGTGTGTGTGTGTGTGTGTGTGTGTGTGTGTGTGTGTGTGTGTGTGTGTGTGTGTGCAGATAAGAGTTTCTCGGGTACAAGATGTCATTCGATGGTGTCACTCAGGTTTTCTTTGTGCTTGTCTTTTGCGGTGGATTTGCATACCTCTTGAGTGCCTAAAATGCACATAGACCAAAGCGGCGCGGTGTGTGTGTGTGTGTGTGTGTGTGTGGGCACGTGCATACGTTTTACTGCTGTATCTAAGTGGATAATGGATTTTATCGACAAGGAATAATTCTAAGATATTGTGTGGGATCTTGAAGCAGCTCAGAAGCTGTTGGTGTGCTAGTATTTTTGCATTTGCTTGGAATACCATAGTTATGTAGTGTGGCTATTAAAAATTATAATCTTAAGCTAGGTTTACAATATGACGCTGGCGAGGACGCTAGTGAAGACGCTCAGGCAGGTGTCATATTGTAAACACTTGCACCTCGTGTCTTGAGCGTCGTCAGTGTTGCCGATGCTTGAGTTGATTCAAGTTCAACTCTAGTGTCCAAACCGGAAGTGTTCTAGTGTCTACTGGAAGCACGTGCCTTTTGTCGACAAATCAGTGATCAAATCTGGGAGTGAAATAACCGGAAGTAAACTATGGAAGAGAAGCCTACCGAAAATGTATACGTGTAGGTACAGCTGCTTGCAACAGATCAAGTTACGGTAGCTTGGAGATGAGAGGCGCAAGAAAAACGCTTGGAAAAACGTATCCAAACAACCAAGCTCCCAGCATCAGGCTGTCAAATAATGTGGAAGCGTCTCCGCAACAACTTGGTGAGGGAAAAACTCAGGAAATGAAAACCGAATCACAGACTTTTGTATGCGATTATGATGAGCATGCGTGTAGAGGCTCGTTGCTGACTCTCATCAAATTATATTGTAAATGGTACAGTGTCAGCGTCATCATTTTGACACCTACTCCGCGTCTTCGCGAGCGTTGTGGGCGTTATCAGCGTCATATTGTAAACCTAGCTTAACATCGCTATGAAAATTCCTTGTTTTAGGTAACATAAGTAATAATCAGGGTTGTTCAGCCGGAATTTCTTATTTTTCACAATTTTTTTCTTATTATCTACAATGCACGAGTACTGGACCGCAGGATGTATGTGTCCTCATTGTCACAGACGCCAACCCGGGATTCTGAGGCCAACCGTCCCGAGGAGATGAATAACGTCAGCAACCGGACAATCCATGCCGGTTGCTGTACTGCCAGAGCTAGACTTAGGTGACTGGGGAAGAAGCTGTGCATCAGCATGTCGTTTACACTTTTAGCTGGAACATGCTGACTAGTTCCCAATGCCATACTATTCTCCAAAGTGAGAAATACGCGACATCTACCAAAGTCTATATGCAGCCCAACATTGTCATTTGGCACTGCATCATTGCGAGTTCCGGGATCTGATGCACACTTGCCTTGCTCATTGCTGACATGCAGACTGCTGTATTGGATCTCACACCACCCTAGTGCCCTGAGCGATAGATCCTACTATAGTTCGTATCATAGCATGGCGGGTCTGCCACTTTGTCACAGTGTGAACAAAGTGCTCGACAAACTTCTCTCTTTCCAATGCTCATTAGCTTGGAGAAAGTAAAATACTAGGTAAAATATATAGTGGTGGTCGGAACATGCGGCGTCATGGTTGGTGTTTGTTGATATGGTCGAGCCCAACCACCTCTGACCACCGTGGGCAAAGCCCTGTGCACATAATGGTAACCCAGCCGCAGTGGCCTTATAATTGAGGCGGGAGTCAGGAGTGCTTTACAAAATGTCACATGTTGACTTTGTTAGAGGGAAGACTGGTTTATATGCCTTCATGAGTGGTGCATAGCTGTCATATCTAAACAACTTGGTTCGACGTAATAACTCTTAATGAAAGATTGCGATTGATATAGGTTTCATTATTGTGCCTGCCTCTGTTTCTGAGATAAAATTCTTGATCTCTAGCAGCAGTGACAATACTGAGAGCAAGTCAGCGAAGAAATTTATTGATATATACCATTGTGAGATGTTGGTTCACTATTGCAATACTTGTTCTGAATGAGTGCAATTCTATTTCTTTTCCAACTCTTGGAGCTTTGTTTATGATAACAGTGGAATACTGGCCAAAGTTTGCTGTTTCAAACTCATCTTCAGCAAACATGACCAAGCAATGTAAAAGTGATGATGTTGGGAATTGAATGGTAATCAAGCATGCAGGGCCATTGCAGGCCAAAAGCCATTACAGGCAGATACATTATTGCACTTTCATCATCATGCATCTTTTGTTGGGCTCACTTTACATAGATGCTACAGGCAGATTAGACAGTATGAGGATGCATTACTCTTCAAACTTTGATTTGTTTGTACACATTATGTTACACATGTTTAGTTTAGAAGTACGTACGCATTCAATCATTTTGCTGTTCTGTGAAAGATATTTACAGTACTCTCAGAGTCTGATCATCAACAGAGTGCTTTGTGACAAAATAGTTATTTTGGAAATTGTATGTGTGAAGACACACTTTCTTTGTTGCCTTTTTTGTGGCAATGCTGCTGCGTATACAAGTTTTTTTTGTGTGCCAATAACTGAGTATTTTGGTACTCGCGATTTGTGTTGACTTGGCTGACGGAAGTAGACAGCCAGAAGAAGGCAAGCTCTGAAATGCGGTTTGTTTTTATTTCCAATTGTCAAATCGCTTAATTTCAAATATCAAATCACTGAATTGGAGACAACACTTGAACAGTCACTTTTGCTATAAAGTAGGTACAGCATTGTAGCAATGAGAGGAAAACATTAGAGGCATTTGCTACAAGTTTTGTGCGCATAGGTCTGGAAGTTCGAGGAACATCAACTTCTGCTTTAGTGTGTTCTAGTTTACGACTCTTTTAGCCAATCTGAACTTTGATTTGAGATATCTAACATTCATTGCTATGCCGAGGACTTGTAAAGTTTGTCTTAAACATGCCGGGAATGGAGAAAGAAGTTTGTTTAGATATCCATTCAATTGAGCGTGGATTCTGCATTCGAGGCTAAAAAGGGAGGCAGTTGGATAACATTCCAGAGTATACTTACACCATTTTAGTCAGTAGGCTTTGAGGGAGGTTTGAAAGCAGAGCTTGTGGGCGGGTTAGAGTTAGGGTTATGACAATGTAAAAACGTTTTAGTTTCCTACCCGTTCCATTCTCTTTACAGCACTACTCGTCAAAACTGAAGCTGATGTCATGTTTCCTTGAAGTTCCAGATCTGCGGCATGAGAAGTTATAACGAATGCATGGCTCTCAACTACAGATGACTGAGAGGTAGTCAATTGCCATTGGGTTTGGCAAGAGAACACTATAAAGGCACAATCAATGCACTTGAAAGAGAATAGTCTTCAGCCTATGAAGAGGATGCTATACACAAGTCAAGAGTCACCATCAATGTAGATCAATGTGGATGATTTTGGCTGCTTCTCCGTTTGCAGTGCTATTCCTCAAATGTATGAAGAGTCTGAGAGAGAATACCCTATAACTATGGGCCACTGACACACAAAAAATTGAAAATTATTCTAAGTTCTAAGCTGCATATACTGGGAAACATAATTCTAGCTTTTTAAAAGCAAGGTTTCTATAAGAAAATTGTGCCGTAATGTGCTTCCGGTTGATCGCACCTGGTTTCAAGCAGTAGATTCGGGGCGTGTACATATGGCGTAAAGTGAGAAAGGATGTCGCATTAGCGGAAAGGAAATAGGTAACACACAAGACTCGAGCGTATGCTAGGGTTAGAATGGTTAGACGATGTGTTGCAGTTGGGTGTTATAATATCGTGAAACAAGGTGTGAGGCTCGTTTTGGTTTCAGAAGACCACGAACAAAGGTGAAAGTGGGTGGAAAAGTCAGACAAACGAGACGTCGCTGGGAAGCCCCAAGTGATTCTTTCGTCTTGTGTAGTCGTTATTTCTGAGCAGACTGCTTTGAAAAAGATGAACCAGGATTGTGCAAGCAATTTAGTTTTGGCAACCAGGCACCGAAATTGAACAGAATGCTGTGCATACTGATTGAGACAGTGTGAAGGCTGGGCAGTTGGAAACACCAAGAAAGACGAAATTGGCATACAAAAACGTGAAAGACAGAGAGTAGGTTGTATTTAGACTTTCTAGAAGTTTGCATATAGTGATGAATTAAATTGATTATAACTATGAGCCACTGAACAATTTCTATGGTGGTACAGAATCTGCTGATAAGAGGCATGACAGCCAGTTTACACCATCTTGCTATTTGATGGTGAGAAGTATATCTGTATATCTCCTGTGCAGCACAGAAATCCATTGTTAAATGTCAGCATTGTTGGTAGAATTGTTTCTCGTGAATTGGAGGAGGATCAGTTTTAGGCAATATATGCTATAGTCCTTCTGTATGCAGTCTGCAGAAGCCACACATCTAGGAAGATGCCAGAGAATCCTGGGTGTACAGTGATGCAATATTTGTCAATTATTTTCAAGTACGTCCTGGCAACACCCACAATTATGACCAGAGGTCAGCAACCACAACTACATAGTTGTACACCTAGACAAAATGCCACGATAAATCAAGTAGTCGTTCGATTTGCTCGTCTTTGGGTGCTACCAGCGATGGCGGCTCACGCGCGACAGACTCAAAGTCAGACAGTTTCACCTCTTCTATGGCTTCACTTTCGTCATCTTCCGAGCCATTCTCCACATCACCAGCATCTACTCCATACGATACTGAAGGTTCTATGAACACAGATCGTTTCAAACCACCATGCAACAGCGATTCTGGAGGTTGACTAGCTGTAAACTATGGTGTTTTGCCTGCTAAGGACCATACCTCGTGAAGGGAATGATCGTGCAAAGCTTTCTTGAGAGTGCTGCCATCTTCATCACTAAAGCCGCTTGCTCTGTTACGTTCACTGACTGAGCTAGTCATCAAAACATTTTGTGCTAATGTGACATCCATTCTCACTTTTATGTCAGCACGTTATGGTGCAATTTTTTCATAGAAACCTTGCTTTTGAAATGTAAATTATTTTTTCCAGTATGTACATCTTTAGAACTATCAAATGTAAAATTTAAAATAGTGTTAGGTTTTTGCGTGTCAGTAAGCCTTTATGGTTTCACTGATAATCGTATTGGTTATTGGCTATTGGCAGATACAGCCAGTATTGCAAAGTACCGGAATTGATTTGTTTGCAGCTGATAATGCAGATAACATCATGCTCATGTTTAGAAGTGTGGCTGGCAGAGGTGCACTTGGCAATGAGTTTGGAGTTGAAGAAGATAAATCTTGGAACACTTTCCACTTGAGAGGCTTTGCAGTAGTCACACATACTGTGTATTCTGTATTTTGAAATTAAGTTTAAAGGTACCTGCTCACAATTCACTGCGCATGCGCAGACACCCACACAAACTTGAAAATGTGCCACGATTTCAAGTTGTGTCCTAATGAAGCAGAGCAAGCGAATATCTTAGGGTGAATCATGTTATATGACATACAGCCTTTTCCCCCTAGTACAAAGAGAAATGCGAATCGCATTCTTGTTTGCCACGTGTACGGCAGCTTTGCTACTTGTAGACATCTCGAGAAAGTTAATGACAAGTGTATTTGGTTCTCTATCCACACCTTTACTATTTACCATCTTGAATAGCTTGCTGTTGAACGGCAAAGTGCTTTCTCGATCGTTTTCTTGTTGCACATGATCCGGAAATGGGTGGAAACCAGAGCATTATCATGCACTATCATGATGGCATCCGAAAGTCAGAGCCACAGGGAGGTGCCAGATGCAGCCACAATGCAGATTGTGCACCTATCGTGCATAATAGCTACTGGCCTTGAAGTGCCAGACCCATTTTTGGGTCATCTGCCACAGCGAAATGATTGAGAAATCACTTGTCGTTCAACAGCAAGCTATCTCAACTGCCAATGGTAAATGTGTAGATAAAGACAAGATTTCAAGTTTGCGTAGGTGTGTCTGTGTGTGTTTGTGAATTCGTGAGCAGGCACCTTTAATCACTCGTGGCAGCTGTTGAGAAATCAAGGGTCAAGGGATGAATTAAAGAATTTGAATAAGTTAATTTCATTGTAACTCAGTGTTGTGTCTTTATGATATATTTCAGTCTGGTGATAATATAAGTTAATGAAGGTGCCATTCCGTCATTGAAAGTTTAATATGATTGATTTTGTAGGCTTTAGAAGCTGTTTTGCTATTGGATATTTCATCGGTCACGGAAGATGTGCTATTTTTTGTAGCTTGTACTTTATGTTTTGTTTAATATTTGCTTTAATATTTAGATGCTTGCTGTATTTTGTCATCGTTCTATGGATCCCGGATTGTCTGTTAGGAAGCAAGCACTTTCATCCATCACCTCTTTACTCATGGTATTGCCGGACAACAAGAAACTACAAAGGTTTTGTATATTGGCATTACATTTACAGTAATACTGAATTGCTTTGTTGAACACTACGTTAATGGCAAACGTCATAAACTTGTGCATATTTTCACTGTTATATGTTACTTGAGTTTAGGATATCTACAGTGGTATACATGTACTTCCAGGAGGGCACAGGGACACCCTGGCCTTCCCTATAGCTGTTTTAGAGGCTGTGTCTGGTTTTTGTATGTAATCGGCACAGCATTAAGGAAAATGGCCATAAGTCTAAGGACAATCAAATTTCTGAACTTGAAATGAAGATTGTTGCAGATGATATCAGAAATACTAGCAGTTGTGTCAGACTTACTTTGGGAAAGCTATTGATCAGGCATGCCTAATGTATACTATTTCATTACTAATTTATTTGGTGGTTGCACATATTGTGAAGTAGTTGCCTGAAGTTACAACTCTCAAATTATCCGTACATGTACCTTACGAAATGAACTGGTTTGATGTCATTTAAAATTTAGTTTGATATCATATTTAAGATTTAGGTTGCTAGTGAGCAGACAGGTCAAGAAATATCTTTGTCAAATCTGACACTACTGGAATAGAAGTAGCTACATATGAATAACAGCTGCAACAACAAATTTATGTTAACTTGGTATAGTCTAATATAATGGTTGCAATTTGTTACATCGATGTGGATATAATGAAAGACAGTGGTTAAGTATATTTTATCATTAATAACCTTTATCATTAATCATCCACCAATTATTGTAAGAATGAAAAAGGGTAAGATTAAATTTGTGGGTGCACACAGTATAGTGAGTAATGGGTTATTTATTTCAATGTGACAATGAGACTGCGTTACTTAATTTGTTGCTTAATTTGTTAAACAGTTTTTTATTTAGTTTGTGGCTGGATGCTGTACTACCTGTTGTTGTTGATTGTGAAACCACTGCTCAAGAGAAATGCTTGGACTTGATGGAAAATATGATTATGAAGAAAGTCATTGGAGCAAAAAAGTAGTATGTTTGTTAGGAGCATTGGCATCTTTTATGCAATTTTCTTTGCTTAGATTATCTGATGTAGAACACCAACTTGCTTGGAATTTGTTGAATATAGTAGCTAGTGATGATGGTTGGCAATTGAGGTTTGCAGTGCTTTGTATGCATGTGTAATTGTGCAATACATGTAGGTCAGCTAGAATTCTCACTTTCAAATTTGCATATCTCTAAATTGACATGAGCCTGAGAGGTCTGGATTTGACAATTATTGTAGCAGAATACTAGCCTCTTATCCAGACTTTCATGCTGTTTTTTTACCGTGTGTATGAAATATTTTAATAGCTACCACATTTGTAACATGTCGCACCAATTGATTTAAATTGTTTAATTTTTATATATAATAATTCCAATTCTTTAATATTCTTTGCTTTTGCTTTGATTGTGAACAGTAATTTTAATTGGGAGGCTTAAACAAGGCATGACTATTTCTCTTAATTGGGTTGTGAACGCTGAGTGTGGGGTTCTGTTATACGACAGCTAATTAGTAGTCTTGGCACCTTGTCTTTTGACTTTTGAACTTTGCACTGAAGAAATCAGTTTGTGTCTGCAGTTGCAATTATAAATTAGGACTTTTGGATGCAGTAGTCATTCAGAAAGGATTACCCATTGCTTAATACTTTCGGTGACACTGTAAACTTGTCTTTGAAATGTTACAGACCTTGTTTGTGGTTCAAAGTTGCATTCTCGTTGACAAATGGTAGACTCAAGTAGGCAAAAAACAAATATCTGTCATGTTTTACAATGGTGCAAGCAGCTACTCTTGCACTCCACTCTGTTAAGCTACAAACAAGTGTTTCTGTGCACACTGTAAGTACCTTATTTTGCAAACTTGATCTTAGAAACTTGAAAGTGAAGGAACTTCTATATGTTTTCAAAGAAAGTGTTTGTCAGAGGCAAATTGCATGTGAAAGGTTCAACAATCATCAGAAGTAATTGGCCAATTGTAAGAACGTCAGAGTGCAAGATCATGCAATGTACACAAAGGTGCACGAATGTTGGGAGAGCTTTAGAGGGATGTAGCATCTGAGTCTTTTATTCACAGTTTAGTTTGCAGTTAGAGACGATCTTATGAAAGGCAGTGAGGACTCTTTTATGCTAAATAGTTATTAGCACTAACTCAAGTGCTGGGAAACGTTTGGTGTTTTATCCGCTTATAACAATCGAGCTCTAAGTTACCTGACAAACGAGCTTTTATGTTGCTTGTTCTGTGGTGGACAGACACAATGGTGACTAGAAGAGGTATTGGGGTAAATATTAATTATCTACTGTCACAACATACCAAACATTGAAATACCGTTATGTCTTCATAAACGAAGTTTTGTAGATCATATTTGCAAATCACACTGCATCTATTTTCTATTACATATAGCTTTGCTCTTTGCTTGACTCCTTTTAGCATGCTCTAGTTGTTTGCTGTGGGTTTGCTGTTTCTTCAAGTCTCAGAGTAGGCAGCACTATGTATAGTGCTGGGGACTGTGTCACAGTGTTAATTTGATGTAGTTTCTGCTTGTTTAATAATTAATTAGTCATGACTTGCTAACAAAGGGACAGGGTGCACTCAGAGTGAGGCAGTCATTGCACTCTGTTCAAGAAACATAGCTGGAACACTGAGTAGATGCTTTATAGTCACTATTCAGGGGTGTTCCCAGGATTTTTTGAAGGCACGGCGGAAATAACCACGCCCACCTTAATTAAATTTTGGTCCCGCCCATTCCAAATTTTATGGTCAGACCACAAAAGCTTTGATGCAGGTTTGCTTACGCTGAGATGCCACAAACTGTTGTCACAGAATGCTCAGGCACAAAAGGAACAAAGTGGTTTATCTTTTTTTTAAAAAAGTTTGCTCTCTGACTTAGTTCACTGTGCTTGATCACATGATAGTTAGATTAATGCGAGTGGGAAAATTTCCAGACCTCAAGAAGTTGAGAACCTCCCTTTATATAGGATAGGAAGGCCAGACATTTACAGACTTTGTTCGTTACCATCAGATACTGACCTAAATAGTGGGCAGAGTGCAAGACCACCACTGTTTATCTTCGAGTACTTGTATTACAATGATGTTTATGCCATATGGCAGTCTTTGTCGTAATTGGTCTTATCTTCAAACCAAGCATCCCAGGAACTACTTGTTAGCCTGAAATAACTTCCCACTTTTCAAAATACAAATACAAGTCCATTGTCTTCATAGCTAATCACTGCCTACTCATACAGCAAAGCATGGCGGGCCTGTACCAAGTGGAAGCCAAGGGCATGGCAGAGCGCCGTGCCTTTTGTATGCTGGGGGCAACCCTGCTATTATTCTTTGTGTTCGTTCTGTCATATTGAGTTTAAATTTATATGTGTGTTACAGCTTATTAATTTGTTTTGTAGGAGGTATTTTCAACGAGCTTGCATTGCATGGGGACGTCAGAAAAAGCTTGGCAATGACTTTGTAAATGCTGTTATAGCTCATGGTGAAGATGAGAAACTTGATATGGCTGTAATTAGTTTTTGGTTACTGTGTAACAATGATTGGCATTGAAACACTTTTGTTGCAGGGAGTTTGGCTAATCCTTTCTTGTATTGCTCCATATTGTTCAAATATCAGTGTTGAGTTTGTACTAAACAGCTATTATCACTTTGAAAGCCAGTCAACAAAGTCAAGTATTCAGTCTCAGATTGTCAATGTGATGGGGCACCTTACTCGTCAGTTGGGTGAATACCGAATGGAAAAGCTTGGAACAGAGCTCAGCAGTTTGCTTAGGGAAATGAAGGCTTCTCCAGAGTTGGTTTGCTCTATTCTTACATGCCTAACAAAGTTTAGTGAAGAGCTTGCTGCTTCAAAGAAAGGAAGTCGAAGTCAATTGTCATCCTGGGTGGGTCCAGTCTTGAGTCTGTGTGCTGATTACATAAAGCAAGTGGTTATGGGTGAAGTTCAATTGCATGATGATGGCGATGAAGAGTTTTCTCGATATTTGTATGTATTGGGAGAGGCAGCCCAACGCTGTCCAGAGTTATTGGCCAATGATGTAGGTGTCATGGTTCAGTCTCTAATTGTTGGAATGCCAGTAAATGGTTCATCAGCTGGAATTGTGCTGAGTGGTAAATGCCGTGCTCATGCTTTTATTGTACTGGGGAAGCTTTGCTTGCAGAACAGGGAACTTGCAAAGGAGTCCATTGTATTATTGGCACGCGAGCTGGAGGAGAATAGTGATCCTGTTGTGAGGAACAATGTCATGGTGGTTATGAGTGACTTATGTGTTCGGTAAAGCGACCTATGTGTTTGTGAAGTTCTTAGTTAGATACCGTGGTGAAATTGAGTACTCTTGGCTTGCTCATTTGTTTGGCACTTTTACTTGCTTTTTCTTACTGGTTATTTGTCTTTTGTCAATTGCTTTCAGCTGTCTTTGGATAGAATATTGTTGTTTTTTTCCTTAATTTTTGCTTGTTTTAGGATAAACTGTAAGACAATTTTTTGATGTTTATTTGGGAATTTAGTACTGCAAAAGTGTACTCAGTCACTACAAGGACTACATTGCTATTCTGCATGTAGGTATACATCTCTAGTTGATCAATATGTGTCGAACATGACTTTATGCCTCCAAGACAGTGAACCCTTTGTGAGAAGGCAAACGCTCATTTTGCTGACTAACTTACTACAAGAAGACTATGTCAAATGGAGAGGCTCTCTTTTCTTTCATTTCCTCACAAGCCTTGTGGACCAGGACAAAGACATAAGACTATTTGGTATTTTGATGCAAAATGTTTGTTTTATTGTTTTGGTTTTTCTTGTTGTTTTGTTCCCTTTTGATGTCATTTGTTGTGTGATGCAGTTGTACGCACTGTACTGTAGCTACATTTTTATGCACACAAAAAGAATTTGGTTGTCTTATTGTTCTACTGAGCTGAGTTTAGTGTTATATGTAACCAACAGGTGTTTGGTTTCCACCAAACAAGGAGCAATTTTTGTTATTTATATTTTTCAGGGCTTTTTAGGTAGGTGCAGAATTGTAGTTTGACACTGTAAGTGACACCCATTAGTATATATGGTTCTTCTAGTGTAATACTAAAAGCTTAGTTATGAATTTAAAATGAGTCACAGTTGGCCTTAGCTGCTAAACCATTTCGTTTCACATGAGCTATTGAAATTGGTCAAACTGTAGGATATGTGTATTGCTCAATTGCTTTGTATGTGAAATACATCGTTCAGGCTCAAGAAACACAATTGGTTTGCAGTAACAGTAGGAACTGTAGTGTCAGGTGTCGGACCAGGGTTTCCCTCAGGATCCTGTAGCAGGGTGGGCCACACTATTTGGATTTAAGGGTGTGCTCCTAAAGTATTTGCCAACAGTGTGAGAAAATTCCTGGATCTCAGTACTCTACGCGAGTATGAACATTCTATCTATTTGTATGCATACAGAAGGCACGTTAAGAGGTGGAGAGAATGTTAAATAGAAATAGGGTAGGTATACATGTGTCAGCTTTGCAATGTGATCTGTGAAGTTCTGCCTTCAGACCCGTCTTGTTTTGACATTAACAGGTGAACGTGCATTTAATTTCATTCTTTAAGCGGCATTGGGGAAATTGATCTAACTTGGTTGTCATGGTTGTCTTCCCACTTTGTGGTGAAGATCTCTTCACTGTCTGTGCTAGACGTATTGTTTGATCTAACTTTTATTATCAATTGTTCTACTGATTGTTTGACTATATACCACCAGTAGCTCTGTTAGTAATATTAACCACATATTATTAATATTAATAGCAATGTATTAATATTAATAATCCGCTCTGTTTGATTTTAATTCTGGGGAAACCTTGTGTCCCACTACGTCTGTAGCTTTTTACATCTGAAATAGGATATGTATTGTAAGAAGTAAATATAGTTACATTGGGCATGCATTATTTATTTATTTCTACCACTTCAGGAGCGTTTTGCTTCACAATTTATATGGTAGTTTAGACCACAGATATGCTAAAATAATAGCAGGTGTGATATATTCATGTATAGATTATGGATAAATTTTATTACTGTTTTGTCTTTTCTTGGTTCTTGTGTGTTGCATGTTGTGTGTTTGGCTTTTAATGACGTTCTTCTTGCTAGCCAAGTTTTGTTTGGTGCGTTTACTGCACTCTCGTCATCCGGAGATGTTTTTTCACCACTTTGTTGAGTGCGTGTTTCACTTGAATGATTATAATTCTCACCCTGGTAAGCAGATTGCAATGTTTGCAACATCAGCTGCTATGAATTGTTTTGTAGCTTACAACAAATTCGTGCAAAGTGAGAAGGAGAAGAAAGTGTTCAGCTTGAGAGGAAATCAGCGAAAATCGTATTTGTTTTTGTTTTTATGATACATTACTTAGTTTAGGAAATATTGGCTTGAAGCCTTCTATCATACTCGTAGAGATATTTATTCGTGCAGCCATTGTTGGCACTAAAATGTTTGATAGCACACCAGTTTGTAACAGTTTGGCAGGTGTTTGCACAGCCACTTTATTTTTTGAAAATTCTAATTTGCTGACATGTATGTGTAAAGTACATGTAGAATTGATTAATATGTTAGTATCTTTGTTTTATTGGTCCTTCAGAATTTCTATGTAAATGACAGTTGGGCTATTCTAAGTCTTGTAGACAAACAATAGTTACTTATGCTTTTCTTTAATATTCCCTTTTTTACACTTTCAAAATGTTGTTAGATCTTTTCAGTCCTTCAAAAACTATGGTTTCCGTCATGCATACTGTTAAAAAGGTTAGGTAAAAGTATGTTGATTTAGATATGATTTGGAAATATTGATATTTTTGTGACTGAGTGATTAATGATTTTGCCTTTACTTCAAGTTGGTATTCAGATTTTATACTGCAGTTCTTCAACTTATGTTTTGTTGCTTCAGTTCTTCTGTGCAACACAAAGCTAAGTGTTATCTTAGTTTTTGCTGCAGAGTACTTGGTGCATATACTGTCCAACTGAAATTAGTTAGCTTAGATCTAATTTGTTTCGATTTTAGTTGGAGTGTATTACAGGAAAAACGGGAAAAATAATATATTTGAACACTATTATGCATGTTGCAGCATTGACTGAATGCAAACTGAAGTTGGGTTTTGCATGTGTTGATACACGTAGCTGTTTTTTGCTATATGATTGCTACAGCGATGTTTTTCTATAGTGACAGAATGGAAATTTATGCTTTCCTGCTGGAGAATGTCACAGATGAGCAACGCTTTCGGATTACAGCCAGACTGTGCCAAGATGTATGAACTTATTGAATGTTGTCCTGTTGTACTTTGAGTGAATTTTTCATTAGGTGTTGGGTGGAGTTATAGATGATTTGATTCCTTTGAATGAACATAGCTCAGAAGTAATTGCTGATACGCTGACCGTTCTCTGCTCATCAGAGATTAAACTGACTACTTTGCGAGCAAAATCTACTGCAGATGAAGAGCAAGATGTAATTGAAGACAATCCTGCTGCTGCCACGGCTTTGGCGAAAGCCAAAACAAAAGTAGTGTCACAGGTGAAACTGTGAAATGTCACTTTTGTACTGTATTCTTTGACAAATGTTATTTGACTAGTGCATGTGTTGTTAATTCAACCATTGCAGTACAGTACTACATGACTCACTTTTATGATTTACTTTAGCTGGTGAAGAAGACTGTCATGGAGAATATCGTTCCGATCATTATTGCATTGAAGCAGATTGTATGGGATCTAGATATGTGTCTTAAATCAGTAACACATGACTTTGTTTGAATGACTCTTGTTAGCTTGAAACAGCACACTCTTGTCTACTTCGAGAGCTAATGGCATACTTACAGGAATTGCTGAAAGATTATAAAGATGAGCTACATGGTTTGTTTGAGTTGCATTCTGTTTGTGATGAGGTGGTTATCATGAGGTTGCCTGTAGATATTATGTCAGCTGATCGGCAGTTGGCTAGTGAAATTGAATTCGATTTGAGACGATTTGAAGCTGAGAGAAAAGAAGCCAAGCGTGCTCTTGAATTATCAAGCAGAGCTGGGTTTTCCCCGGCTCAGATGGTGGGTACTAACATGTATTTGCTCTCAAGTTGTCATTACCGGTAGTTGCTACATATTTTGTTATTTAATACTTTTGTACACCTTGATTAACTTGTTTGCAATGACTGAGTGTTTCTGTATACTTGCTTGTCGGACATCTTATAAGTAATGTAGACAAGTTAGTTCTGTATTGTTCTTTATTGTTTTTGATGTAATAATGTATACTCGTTTAAAAGGATTATTGTCATGCTGCTTTGTAGGAATGCAGTTTTTTTGTAATCGGTTATTTCGAATGTTTGGATTATTATGAGCTGCACTATCTAAACAACCTGACTATTAATAAGCAGTTTAGGCAATCCATATTGAGAAAGTTATCGGTACATGATTTGAATTAAGTAATTAGGCGTGTTTTTAGTGACTGTGTGATTTATTGTGGGCTTTAATTCTAAGGTATCTCCCGGGACACCTAGAGCAATGGGAAATTTGCTGAGAACGCCAAAGTCAAGCATTGCTCCACAGCTTCGAAAAGATGCTATTCGTTCATCTTGTTTTGGAAAAATGCAGTCTCCAGGTGTGGTCGGTGGTAGTCCCGCTCTTGGTTCACACAGGAAGTCAACACAATTCACTTCTGCGGGCAAAGGCGAGAATGCAGAGATCCATCAGTTACACGAAGGGGCTGGTCTAACTATTGAAAAGCATACTAGTGAAGGAGCCTCACAGGAGTATGTATTTGATTCTAATGAGTTCGTACTGATTGATTTCTTCATGTTTGCTAGTGTTGTGTGTGTGTGTGTGTGTGTGTGTGTGTGTGTGTGTGTGTGTGTGTGTGTGTGTGTGTGTGTGTTGTGATGTGTGGGGTGAACTCACACACGATTCCTTGTCTTGACTCAGGAGTATACTGTAGGTGAGTAGCTGTCATTGACTGGGTGGCAAAGCTACGACAAAGTCTATCAGCCACCTGTCCACACAACAGTTGTTGTCGCAGTAGGTGCTCGTGTGAAGACCTGGCAAGATTCCAGAAGATTGCTTAGCACAGCCCATAGCTTCTTCGTAGTGCAAAGGAACCCAGCCATCTGTGGGGGAGGACATGTGATTGTGTATAATGGCAGTTCCCTATCCATTTGTGTGTGTGTGTGTGTGTGTGTGTGTGTGTGTGTGTGTGTGTGTGTGTGTGTGTGTGTGTGTGTGTCTGTGTCTGTGTCTGTGTGTGTCTGTCTGTGTGTGGTGCTATGGCTCAGTTGGTTAGAAAGTTATCTTATGGAGTGTGTACATCCGGGACCTTGCAGGGTTGCAGGTTCAAGGCACAGTGATGGTGAGCTATGGCATAATTTCCTTGGGCAAGAAACTCACACACAATTGCCTTCCTCGACTCAGGAGTATAAATGAGTACTGGGGTGGCAAAGGCCCCCAACTGCGACAAAGTCCATCAGCTAGCTAGCTACTGGGGTCCTGGTGGGACTTAGGCTGCCCACACCACAGTTGGCGTCGCAGTCGGTGCTCCTGCGAATACCTGGCCAGGCTCCATGAGATTGCTTAGCAAGGCCCATAGCTCCTGCGTAGTGCACAGGAATCCAGCCATCTGGCTGGGGGCGTAACCGTAACGAACGGGAGCTCCTTATCCATTTGCCATTTTGCCATTTGTGTGTGTGTGTGTGTGTGTGTGTGTGTGTGTGTGTGTGTGTGTGTGGTGCGATAGCTCAGTTGGTTAGAGAGTTATCTTATGGAGTGTTTACATCCGGGACCTTGAAGGGTCACAAGTTCAAGTCACAGTGATGGCGAGCTATGGCATAATTTCCTTAAGCAAGAAACTAACACACTTTGCTTGTCTCGACTCAGGCGTATAAATGAGTACCTGGTCATTGACTGGGGTCGTAAGCAGCCATCGGCTGTGACGTGACATCAGCCACTGAGGTCCTGGTGAGACTTCGGGTGCTTACACCACAGTTGGCTTCACAAGTCGATGCTCCTGCAAGTGCCTGGCTCGGCTCCAGGAGTTGCTAGCGCAGGCCCAGAGTTCCCTGAGTAGCGCACAGGGCGCAGCCTAACAGCTGGGGGCGTGACTTTTGAGAAGCAGCTCCCGACATTTAGGATTTTTTTAGGGGTGTGTGTGTTTGTGTGTGTGTGTGTGTGTGTGTGTGTGTGTGTGTGTGTGTGTGCGTGCGTACGTGTGTATGTGTGTTTGGTGCTCGTTCATAGTTCTTGCCTAGTGAACAGGAACCCAGCCATCTGGCTGGGGCATTACCGTTTAACGGCAGCTCTGTATTATCCATTTGCCATTTGTGTGTGTGTGTGTGTGTGTGTGTGTGTGTGTGTGTGTGTGTGCGCGTGCGTGCGTGCGTTCGTGCATGCGTTCATGAGTGTTTATGTGAGTTTGTGTAGGCAATCTGGCCATCCTGCTGTAGTCAATCGAGCTACCAGTACACCTCAGGGAGGTATCGAAGTATTTCCTTCGTTGTGTTGTTATCACTGTAGTACTACATAATTTTCATAGATCTTACAAGCATTTCGTTTCGTGCTCTTGCAAGACCAAGCATGGCACTTCCTCCATCTCCTATTGATCACCGGCAATCCATCCTCTTTATGGACTACCCAAAAGACACGTAAGCGAGAATTAAACTGTTCTGGGATCGAAGAGTCTCATTTCTTATGTTGCAGCCATCCCAATCCTGTTTGGAAAGTAAAGCATTCGGTAGGCATTTCTGTATGTCTTCTGACATGAACTTAGTAATATATGTTGAGTATGTTGCAGAAGACAGTTGCTACGGATGGAAGACACGGAAAGTGATTTTATCCAGGCTGGCATAGTTTACGTATTTTTACTAAGTTACGTTGTAAGACGTATGACTATATCTGCTCTTTCTGCGTTGACCTGCCCCCCGGAATCATCATGACTGTTGTAGCGGTAATTACGAGGAGAGGACTGGCTAGTAAGTATAATCTTGAGCACTAAGCAATTACTGTCTGTGTATCTTAGGCCCTGTTTCCACTAGCTGCACCTTAGCTTAAACGCGTTTAATTAATTAATTAAAACTAAGCCAGTTCAAGAAAGCGACTGTTTTCACTAGGAATATCCGGGATATGCAAAACAAACCGTCTGAGAAAGCCTTATTTTGAAGTATTGGGCTGCTCTGTCGCCGAGTCATGGCAACTGTTGGTGGTCAGCATCTGCTAGTAGGAGTTTGCATGACGATGACCAAGGACACCGTCCTCTCTCCCTCCGTAGCTGCTTTCTTTTTTAATTAATTAACGATCCGTACATCTTTAGGGCCCAGCAAAACAGTCAATATCATCAAAACGACGTCGTTAGAATCCATCTAAACAAGAGCGCTACTGTCACGCGACAGTTAGACCTAAACCACTGTAATTACTAAACCTTGTTTAAGAAAGCGGTTTTGGTTAATTAAAATATAACTGGTTTGGTGAAGGTGGGAACAGGTCAATTCCTAGAAAACCCGTCTAGCCTAGACCACTTGTTAACCGGTTTAGTAGAAACGCGCCCTAGGTCTTAAGCCTGGTTCACAATACATCTCGCGTCAAAGAAGGCCGTTTCCGACGCGACTCGACGTGTTGGATAGAATTTTTTCCTATTCCAGCGCGTCGTGTCGGAAACGGCTTCCTTTGACGCGAGGTGTATTGTGAACCAGGCTTTAGTAATACGACACAGCTCGCTAAATTCTGATACGAAAAAATGTAAAGCGAAATCGGGACAGTCGGAAATCGATTGTCGCAAATTTGAAACATGACTGTGTATTAGCCCTTCCAGTTGTATTACTAGGCAAGGCATGACTAACTCGAGGGATTTGCAATTTCAGTTATGAAGTAGATATAATATTTGGATGCAAGTCAACTTTCGTTTCCACGATTTTGGTACTCACGTACACTTTATTGTACCAAGTAGCCACCACGTCGTCATGCAGGAAATGTAAGATACGATCTTTACTGTGTACAGCATTAGTTTAATGAGTGACGGCGCTACTAGTACATAAGATGGTCACCTGGCGATACTTAGCCTTGTCCCCAGACTCACACGAGCCTGGCAGTGTCCGGTTCCCGCATGACGGGAGTCTGAAAGAGTCATACGGATCCGGACACTGCCAGGCCCACGTGAGTCTGGAGACGAGGCTAGCGATAACAACATAACTTCGAATTCTGCAATTTGCAAATCGAAACATGTAAAGGGGTTTAGTGAATATCACCTAGTGTTGTGGCACTACAGTACTGCAATATATTTTACCAAGACATACACCTTCAGACTGTAAAATGTCACATTTGCGGGCTGCGCTGACGTCTAAAATGGTGATATAGTTTATCTCTAGAGTTTTATAAGACCTTGCTTATAATATGAGAAGTCAATCCTATTATAATGTTGAATATTGTTCATGCGTAGCGACGTCACTGATCTCAAAATGCATGGTGTTCTCCTAAGAAACATGTAATACACATATCTTTCTTTAAAGTTAATTAAGTAAGTAAATTAACAGAGTAAACCATTGGTATGTATCTAGTTATGCATTACTCGTTTTTGCGTCTGTCAACACCACCAGCAATTTCATCTCCACCATCCATTCAGACTATTAATTTTTATATAAAAATTGCTCTCTCTCTCTCTCTCTCTCTCTCTCTCTATATATATATATATATATATATATATATATATATATATATATGAATAACATTCGCTCTAGATACGCTAACTAGAAAGAAGAGCTTATAACCAATGTTACAGGACCTCTCTAATTAACACATTTAATTAAGTTAAACTCATTTTTCTTCTGACAAATGGCAGTTGCATGTAAATACACTGGCGCTAACTTTGTCTAATTACGAGCTTTCCGTTGACACTCACAGGGCCTTCAAGATCTAGACCGAAGCCTTGTTCCCTTTCATGACTGCGTACTGCTGCTAAAATCGAGTTTCCATGCTGCGCTCCGCTTTCGTTTTTACCGCGACAGCTGGACTCTGGTACATGTAGTCCATATACATGGTCTAAAAGTTTATATTATCTGTAAAATGTACTGTACCGGCGATATGGCAAAGTATACCGTTGTAAACATAGCACAGTGTCACTGATAGGCAGTATTATGTGTTTGATAAATTATTAGCTAACTTAAGATGTCAATTAAAGTTTCAAATAATAATTTTGTCGGTTCAACAGTAACAAAATTCTAATGTGGTGATACCGTATTGAATGTTAAATAAGCTAAAGCAGACTTCAACTGCTTATACGGGATAACTATTAAATCCGGGCACTATGTGTGCATCAAAATGGCGGCGCTCATAGTACGCTGATGTGGGTCTTGGTTGTTGTTTCTTGAGGTATAGTCTGGCTTCCTAGGCTGGTAACATAGGCTTTAAAATAGCAGAGGCAATCTTGTTAGTTGTGTATGCAGGCCAACCAGCGAGTGGGATCGATGTCGTTCGTTACTTACATGTTAACTCCCACGTTAGTACAAGTTAATGTTTAATCAAAGTACTAGTTGCTACAACTCCATTCGAACAACAAGTTCTTACCTAAGCTTGTTAGGAAGAGAAACAAGAAGGCAAAGTTGGGGGCGTGCCGTATGTGCGCCGCCATTTTGGATGATGACGTAGAAGTGGCTTACCTTCTGTAGTGTACTTGCACTTATACGCACACACTGATTATACACCACGGAAGACTGGCGCTCTATTGCTATAGACACACTGCACTATATCTGAACGCGGAACACAGACTCACTAGATGTATTGTCTCGTAACATACACGTAGCTAACCTAATTAGTATAGTATATTACACTCCTCCTTTAGGATTGTCTGTACGTACCCTGCTTCTGAGGATAACTCCAAGGGTGTGGAGGATCAATCCGAGCTGGTTTGTTTCGCAGACTTTGACAAGCTTCACACTGCTGCACTACTTCCTCGATCTCTTTATGCAGGTTTGGCCACCATACATAGCTGCGGGCCAATGATTTCATTCGACTCATTTCCAAGTGTCCTTCGTATAACTCTGACAGAATCAACGATCTCAACTTGCTTGGAATGATGACACTTTTCGCCCATAGTAAGCAACCGTTCTCAATCGAAAGCTCACTCGCTCGTCTCCTGTATTGTTCTATGACTGGTTCACCATTTGGTCCCCAACCACATTTCGTATATTGATAAACTCTCCTTAGAATTCGATCTCTCTGCGTTTCTTTTGCAATCTCTGCTGCAGTGACTGGTAAGGCCTCACAGTAATCCACATTGAACGACTGCTCATTTGGGTCAATGACTTCTACTGGAATTGGTAATCTGGATAGCAAATCAGCTTCCTTATTCTCAACTCCTGGCTTTCATAATCATATGCACTCAAAATAAGAGCCCAGCGCTGCAAACGTGCTGCTGGCAAGGTTGGGACTCCAACATGTGGTCCTAAGATCCGTAGTAATGGACGATGGTCAGTCACTAAAGTGAACTGCCTTCCAACTAAATATTTGTGAAACTGTCTCACCCCAAAGATAAGAGCCAGTGCGTCTTTCTCCAACTGTGCATATTTTCCTTCTGCTTGAGACAGTTCTAGACGCGAAAGGTATCGGTCTTTCTGTTCCATCTGCTATGACATGCGATAGGCAAGCTCCAACTCCTGCTGGTGATGCATCGCCGCATAGAATGACAGGCTTCTTTAAGTCGTAGTGTACTAAGAAATCAGACTGCAGCAGCTTCTGTTTCGCTTCCAAAAATGTTTTCATCTGTCTTGTTCCCCAAGACCACTGTCTCTGTTTCTGCAACAACTCATATAATGGTTCCAATACTGAATTCAGATTAGGCAGGAACTTCCTATAGTAACTGAGAAGACCCAAAAATGCCTTCAATTCAGTAACATTGGTCGGTGGTGGGGCATCTCGAATTGCCTCCACCTTGCTCTCTGACAGTTGGATGCCTCTGCTGCTAATAACATGGCGTAAATAGTCAACTTGTGACTTTGTTGAATTCACATTTCTCTCGTTTGAGCTTTAGACCCGCTTTGTCCAATTTCTGTAAAACTGCCACGAGTCTCTCATCATGCTGTGATTCGTTCTCTCCTACGACTAAGATATCATTCATGTAGCATACTGTTCCGGCAACTCCTGCCAAGATCCTATCCATTTCTCTCTGCCAGACGCTGGTGCTGTGCTGATTCCAAACGGCATTCGAGTGTAAGCGAACAGCCTCTTACTGGTATTCACGGTCAGATATTCTTGGCTGTCTAGCTCCACTTGCAACTGTTGGTAAGCGTGTTTCATATCCAGCCTTGAAAATATAGCTCCTCCTGCTAATGTGGCAAAAAGATCTTCCGGATTAGGCATAGGGTATGGATTGCTCTCTAAATAAGGATTAATTGTCACCTTGTAATCCCCACACAAACGCACAGTCCCATGTCCCTTCCTGACCACTACTATGGGCGCAGCCCACTGACTGCTTTCCACAGGTCTCAGTATGCCCTCGTTTTGCAACCGTGACAGCTCACTGTCCACTTTCTCTTGTAACGCGTATGGTGCAGGACGGGGTCTATTGACGTTCGGTTGAGCTCCCTCCTTCAGTGTCATCCTGCCTTGACTTCCCTCCAAGATACCGACTCTTGGACCAAATAGTGCAGGAACCGCTCAACTAGACTAAGACGTTTCTCTCCCTGGACTTGAAACAATGAGCTCCAATCCATGTGAATCACCTGCAACCAGCTCCTTCCAAGAATTGCAGGCTTTTTGCTAACATCATCAACAACTATTTTAGCACAGCGAATTGATTGCCATACCTCACTGGAACATCTGCTTCTCCTCGTACTTCTAGCGACTCGCCACTGTACGTTTGCAGACGCACAGTACTTGGTGATAACTGCACATGACTTAATGCGCTCTGGTAGTCTTTTGTTGGAATCACTGTTACTGTCGCTCCCGTATCCACCTCCATATCAACGTCACTTCCCGCTGGGTTCATTGTTACGTTCACTCCGCCTTGCTTGTGAGCGAAAAAAGGTTTTCTCTTCTGCTTAGAAGGCGTGGCTGACGGCGTGGCTTCTGCCTTTGTGCTCTCGTCTCTCCTTTTCTTGCGGCACATTCTGGCAATGTGACCTACTCCTTTGCAATGATGGCAGGATTGGGTTTTGAACCTGCAGTTCGCTGGATGATGACCAATACCTCCGCAACGATAACATTCCTTGAGGTCTTGTGAAAGCCACTTCCTCTGAAAAGAACCATCTGTCGCTTCCTTTCTCACGGCATGTGTGGTCTCTGATTGCTGCATAATTGGCCTCCTTGGCGGCTGAACAGCAGGACCACTACGTAACAAACGCGTCTCCTGAGTCGCTGTCTCGAAGGCTTAGCCATCTCTACAGCCCTTGCGAGGGTTAGGTCAGCCTTCGCTAGTATCTTTTGTTGCAATGCCTCAGAAAACCGACCGCAGACGAGCTGATCGCGGAGAGCTGTACTCAAGAATCACCAAACTGACAATCCTTTGCTAACCTTCGCAATTCTGACTGGTACACTGCAATCGACTCTTCTTCCCTTTGCTGTCGCTTGTAAAAGCGATAGCGCTCTGCGATCACGACTATGCGTGGTTGATAGTGCTTCTGTAGTGCTTCGAGCAACTCGTCCAAACTCAGGTCTTGCGGCTTTTGCGGACGGACTAGAATCTTCAACAAATTGTACGTTGTAGCTCCGATACATGTAAGAAAAACGGTCTTGCCCTTGTCTCCATCTGTCGAAATGTCATTTGCTACACAATAGAGTAGAAACCTCTCTTTGTAGTCTTCAACACTGTCGATTTCCGGTCGAAAATCGCTAATCTTCCCGTGTCTACTCGTTGCCATAGCCTCGTCGCCAATTGTAGTGTACTTGTACTTATACGCACACACTGATTATACACCACGGAAAACTGACGCTCTATTTCTATAGACACACTGCTCTATATCTGAACGCGGAACACACACTCACTAAAGGACGGACTCACTAAAGAGACAGAAATTCAAGCGACTTCGATTTTTCTTTAGGTCTAACCTAGACGTAAACTCTTGGCATCATGGGAAATAAATCTAAAGTAGGAAAAGCAATAGCTGGCAGTGTGAGAATTGCGGCAAACGTTTATGTAGATATAGGAGCGTAGGAGGGGCATCACGGAAGGTATACAGATTACATTACACATCAAAACGGAAGCGAGTTCATCTGTAAACATATTCCTGATGTCATAATGGTACAAAGTGCAGTAATGAATCATTCATTCTCTATGTCATATGTAACATCCATAAATTCCATGTACGCGTACATTTAGCTATATAGTACACTCAATCTATTCAGTATCTCAATTTTGGTGTTTTCTTGCCCATTTGCTATAATGTCTTCAACTGTTATTGCAAAAGCCGTAGCTATTCCTACAGATAGCTCAAATACACTTAAGGAAGGAGCTCTAGAAAAAGGATCAATGCCTATAGAAGTTCGCACAAACGGATGATCTGTAACGTCCATGCCTTCTTTGAGCAAGAGAAGCGTGATGGGCCAATCATGCTGGAGAGTGTAACAAAAAGAACCGCAATGGCGATGCAGGTATCTGAACACGCACTGTATTCAGAGTTCATCGCCAAGTAAATGTTGAAGGAGATGTGCATAGTCCCGCAAAGAAAGGCAAGAAGTCTGGTTCAGGTCCTGCCCAACAGGAGACCGACAACTTTCAAGAAGGAGTCATTCGTCGTAGAATTCACCATTTCTACGCAGACAGAGAACTCCCAACGATGTATAAACTGATTTTGGCTCTACAACAAGACATAGATTACTCATACAGCAAACAAACACTTCTCGAAACAGTCAAGAAAATGGGCTTCAAATATACAACACGCAACAAGAAAACAGCGTTGTACGAACAACACAGAATTATTGCTGCTCGTCATCACTATCTCAGACAAATAGAGAAGTACAGAGATGAGGGAAGACCAATAGTGTATGTAGACGAGACATGGCTCAACGCGCACCATACCTTGGAACGATGCTGGACTGACTACGACGGCAAAGGAGGTTTGAGAGTCCCATCAGGAAAGGGTGGAAGACTCATTATATTCTCCATGCAGGGTGGAAAGAGGGTTGGATTTCTAAGGCTGACCTCGTTTTTAGAGGAACGAAAGCACCGGTGACTACCATCCGGAAATGAACACGTCCCACTTTATGGAGTGGTTCAGAGAGAGGTCGATTCCAAACCTTCCAGCAACTTCTGTTATTGTTCTTGACAATGCCAAGTATCATAATAGCGTGGTTGAGAAAATCCCGACAAAAAGAAGCACAAAAAAGGACATAATCCAGTATCTGGGCTCGCATTAAATTCCATACGACAAGAAACTGTTAAAGGCAGAGATGTTCATGCTAATAAAAGCAAGAAACCCGGCTTCGCAGTACCTGACCGACGTCTTCGCTAATCAGCACAGTCATGCCGTTCTGAGATTGCCTGTCGGTCACTGCGAGTTGAACCCGATCGAGGTGGTCTGGGCACACGTCAAGGGCTATGCGGCATCTCATAACAAGGATTTCACCATGGCGGAAATTGAGCAGCTTGCGAGAGAAGGCATTACGCAGGTTACAGCTGGGAAATGGGCCAACTGCTGTGTCAAGCGCGTCATTCAAAAAGTAGAAAGCACTATCGAGAGACCGACGGGATAGTTGAAGAAGCGGTCGACCGTGTTCTCATTGAAGTAAGTAAGGCGTCAAGAAGAAGAGACTTCGGAAAGCGAAGAAGTCTTTGTTTCTGGAACAGATGATCCCTGTAGTGATTAGAATGCCACAATTGACCTGGCGGCGCGTGTGAAGTCACAGGTGGTCGTTCTAATTGGTCATGAGGGCGTAATGACATCCCGTGCTATACAGGAAGTAGCCAATTCTGTAGTTGTACAATACTGCTAAACTGGCTTTACATATCTAAGACTAACGCAATGACTTGTCTAGAGAATTAGAAAATCAGCAGCATTAATTAACTCGTTAAAAGTGTTTACTAACTGTCCTAAGTGTCCTAGTATAGTGTTAATATTTCTGCGTAGTTGGTAGTATTTTTGCTTAGTTTTTATGCAAACAGAGAAGGTTCAAAAAGCTTCCTTGGGTGTTCTTGTACAAACGTACGACATATTTCATCAATGTGGACTCTTTCGCTGTAACTCATAGCAATTACTGTAAGATCTGAGAGGCGTTCTTCATTTATGGTAGACCTAGCAAATGTTTTGATCCTCCTCGTTAAAGAGAAAGAGCGCTCAGCTTCAGCTCTTGTAATAGGCAGAGTGCATCCAAATAATAGTAAACGGTAGACATTAGGAAAAGAATCAGCGTCACAAGCACCAGAAGAAGGTCGTCTGGAATGGAGATGTGAGACTGTCGCCCTTCCTGTTCATCAAGCTTCAAGTGACTGTTTCTGTTTTCCCACAAAACTTCCCATCTTTTTAATTCATTTTCCAATGATTTTGGAAATGGAAGATCTTTTTCCTAGTAGCGCATGTTTTCCATGTTGTCAAAAAGAACCATTCTGAATTTTTATGACACAGAATGACTGAACGTACCAGAAACAACAACTCTCTAGCATGGGTATTTTCACCAGAAAATCGTTCTTCTATGTGGGTACAAAGCGAGTCCAGTAGAGGAATTGCCACAGTTCTTTTGTAGTGCTCTTTCGGATTTTCGCTTGGTGTGTTGCTCCGAATTTTTGTAAGCTGGTCTTTCTTGGGATCGACTCTTGTACTCTGATATTCTCAGCCAGCGGGGTTATTTCATCATACCAAGAACTAAAAGTCATGTCAATGTTGCTTCTAACAAGCTTGATACTTTGAAGAACTTTATCAACCTTTCTGTAAGCATTGAAGATGTTCTAATCACGCTTTTGGAGCTTTACAGCAAGCAACTTCACTTCATCAAGGATGCTCTTAGTAGTAATGAACACAGAAAGTGTCTGAAAAGAACAGAGTGAAACTTTCAGCCCTTGTGCTTTTGTTCTGGTGTCTTTGTCCCAATTCCAACTACCGTCAGATGAGGCTAGATCAGGAAATTCGTGAGGTGAAACAACGGCCTCTAGGAAGGTGACTAAAACTTCGTATAACTCTAGAAATACTTCAAAACATGTGTCGTTCCACCCATCGGGTCTTACATAGTCCAGGAAGCCTTGTGTGTGACGACTGGGTAGGCAAACCTTTACTGTCAGCTCAAACAGCGCCTGCCTCTTGGTACTTTTGGCTAAAAACAGATACTTCATTGATAACACCTATCAGATTCGTAACTTCGGGAATGATACAAGTTGCTGAAACAGATAGGTTGAGGCAATGAGCATAGCAAAGCGTGTACATCGCTAGAGGGGCTGTCTCTTTGATTTTAGCTTGAACACCAGCCCTTGAAGATGACATCACTGCAGCGCCATCGTATGCTTGTCCACGGATGTTGGATGGATCTAAAGAGACTGACGTATCAGAGAGAGATTCTAAAATACTTATGCATATCGTGCTGGCATTCGCTCTCTCTAAGTACAATAAACTGAAAAGCCACGCCCTGATATGGGGATCTCGAGGCGAAGGCAGGTCTACAGACCTTACACACACAGACAAGATCTCTTGGTTCGCGTGTGGATCAGTAACCTCATCAGCTATGACAGTGAAAGGCAAGACATTTTCTCCCATCTGTTTGGTCGAACGTTCTCTGATTTTGCACGCATATATGTGTATGATCTCGTTTTGGATAATTTTACTGGCGTACTTTGCATTGCTCTTGGCAAGAAGAAGGTGCTTCTGTAGAACACTGTTTTCCTTTCCCAAGAGCTGTAGTGTGGCAATAAAGTTCCCTCTGTTAACGTCTGCACAAACGAAATCTACCTTGTCATTACGGTCACCTCTAAAAGCCAAACCCTGCTTAGCCAGGAACTCCACAGCTAACACGTCTTGCCGTAGAATGACTTTGTTTTCTTCGGTTTGTTGAACTTGATGCTTTGTCAGCTGGCTATCTACTCTTACATCAGGATTATGTAGATTCTGCATAAAGAGATCCGCCTGCTCTGCTGCATGACGATGCATTACAGTTTCCTCGTGGCAAACAAGAATGCCATCTTTACCAAGTTCTTTGGTTTATGGTTTTTGTAAGGTGATAATACCAAGACTCCAGGTCTTTCTCCCTTAACACCTCCCCTCTCTGGCTGTTCAGGAAAGAGGATGCAATAGCAGCAAATTCCTCCTCCAAGCACACTGCTGTATGAAAGCCAAGGAAATTTTTCTAGCCATTTTTGGTGGAAAGATACACTCCATGTTCTTTTCATTTCTTCTTGGTAACTTGATGAGAGTGGAGAACAGCAGAACGAAAATATTTGAAGTGTAATGAAAGATATTGCTTTGTTTGGACATCCGGCATTTCTTTTGCCAACTGCTTCAAACGATCAAAGGAGCCACGTGCAACCTGTAGTAGGGCTCCTAGGTCAACTAACCCAGTTCCACCAGCAGAACTAGAACATTCTGTGCCAGCTGGCAATACTAGGAAAGTCGTCAATGTTTCAGAATCACTGTGTCCATCTTCCGAACTCCGACAGGGCTGTTTCTTGACATCATCGTATACCGCTTCACTGGCAACTTGAGCTTCTGTGCCGGCTGCTGAACCATCTTTGGTAATGACCACACGTTTCATTTTGGAAGGATTGTTGTGCAATTCTAAAGCTCTGAATGAAGACGCATGAATAACCTATCAGTCTGAAAAATGGCTCATAACTAGTATAAAAACGTGAACGGTAACCTTTTAAACAGAGCAGGAATCATGTTTGCATTGATTCCCGGAAGAGCACGAAGATATAGACGACACGTGGACTAGATAACGTGCGCTGCAACAGCAAACAACACGTGGTTTTTAAGCCTCGAGCTTTCATACCAATTTCTATACAATTTCTTTAATTTTTATCAGTGGTGAACCACGCCCATTAGAAAAGGGGTTGTAACCCCGTGAACCCCCATCTGGATCCGGCCCTGACATGTGTATTGCATTGCGTACGGCTGTAACAATAAAGATTAGGACAGACAGCGTGGTTTCCGTTTCTATCGATTACCGCTTAAGAACAAACCATTGCTGAAAGAGTGGTTGCCCAAGCTTCGTCTGAAGGATCCGCCCTTGTTACCGAACAGTCGTGTGTGTACGGAGCACTTCCACTCCGACTGCTGTGAGCGAGATTTACAAGCAGAGCTCTTAGAAACAAAGGGTGTGCCTGAAGCCTAACACTGTTCCAACACTCTTCTCTTGTGTAAACAGTACATCAACGAGGGTGACAGGCAAGGGTCGACAGCATGTTCACGTAAACAATCCCCGCTTCTATAGTACAAACTAGGAACTAGGAAATTAAGAATTTTATGTAATGTGCAGGCTGTTACTGATATACTAGAACAGTCATCATCTAAAGCAGCTAAAGAGGAATCTGACCAAGAATTTGAAAGATTGGAAGACCAGGAGATACCGGAGTCAAACACTCTACCAATAATGTGTGATGCATCAACGCAGTACGATCTGTCACACATTGTGAATCCAGAAGAACATTCATATCGTTTAACCTCCTCCCATTCCTTCAACTGATAGGGCATTTCATCCCCCTTCATTCTTGATAGCGGCTGACCCAGGGAGTTCTACTGCTAACCTTCGGCTAACCCTAAGGCTAACCTTCTATCGAATCCAACATACATACCTCGTATCAGTCATAAAGACTTTTATGAAAAACACCAGAGATCCATTCTTCAACAGTTCAAAGACACCCCCTATGTCTCCTAGGAGACGCGCGCTGTGATAGTCCTGGCTGTTCTGCCAAATATGGCACATACAGTCACATTGAGCAGGAAACTGCACTAATACTTGACTTCCAACTTGTTTAAGTCAGTGAAGTTGCCAACTCTGTTGTCATGGAACGAGAAGGATTTGAACGTTCACTTTTAAAGTTTCAAACTGAAGGCTTGCACATCAAACAAATGGCAACTGACAGACATATCCAAATTGCAGCTACCATGAGAAAGAAGTACCCCAACATAGACCATCAATTTGATGTTTGGCATGTTTCTAAAGGAATAGCAAAAAAGCTGACACAGAAGGGAAAATCTAAGTGATGCAGTAAACTCTTGCCATTGATCCACTCCATCTCCAATCACCTGTGGTGGTCTTCTCAGTGTTATGATGGAGACTCCAAAATAGTTACTGAACAGTGGACATCAGTTATCCACCATATAGTAAATGTCTACTCTTGGGAAGGTGCTAGCAAGTTTACAACATGTGAACACGAAAAACTAACACGTGAGGCATGTGGCGAAAAATCCTGGCTGAAGCCTGGCTCCAATGCTCATGAGTCCCTAAAGGGTTGTTTTAGACAAAGGTTACTGAAAAACATAACAAATCTCACCAAATTTTGTCACACAGGCATGCTAGAAGTGTATCACTCACTTCTCACAAAGTACTGTTCTAAGTGACAGCATTTTGGGTATAAGGGCATCATGGCAAGAATACAGCTGGCTGCTCATGACCATAATTACAACATTGATCGAGAACAACAAGTGGAGGAATCAAGAGGTATAAAGTTGTATTTCCTGAAGCTAGCAAAGCCTATAGCTGAGACAAAATCATATGAATACCTCCACGAAATTTCAACGTCTGTGCTGAAGAGTAGATCAATGGAGCAGAATCCCATCAGGCACCACAACGCTAAATCTTCACCAGTAGACTTAGCCACATATATAGCTGGGCATGAACAGCCTCCCAAAGAAGAGATTATACGTCGAACTAGTACTCGATTCCATTAGAAGTACTGTGTCAGTTGTCTGTGTCAACTACATATTCATTTGCTAATACATCACTGAGAATCATTAGCATCTCTAAACCCAACATAGTGCCCACTCCCTTCTGGAGACGCTTTGCATACAGCAGACACCACACACGATGGTATGACTATTCGTACACCTCTCCCCAACATCTCGTGAGCCCAGTGAGTAAATTGGCGGTAAGCCGCCAGTCTCAAAAGTCTACACAGAGAATTTACCATGCACTAGCAGTTGAGAACGAACGTGATCGTAACTTCAAATCATACCTGGCCGTAAGAGGTTCTGTAATGGAGCCTGGAGAGACGTTCATGACACCTACCGCTGTGCGTAGAACTTCATAGTGCAAGCAGACAGTGTGAATACTGTCTCCAGCTCAGAACATCGACTTCCTTGCAGCAGATGCATCATGTAATGCTCGGCATGACGATACACAAACCACAAGTACACCAGTCGGTATTTTCTAGTCGTTCCGTACGCGTATCAGGGACATGAAGTATTTGGTCATCGTCGTCGCTACCGCCAGACTCACTTTCCGACATTTCTCCAGCATTTCGAACAGGTTCAAAGTTATACGGACGGATAGTTTCCATCGTTCTCTTCAGCCGCTGCGAGGCATGCGCAAAAGGTAAGACACTCCTACGTCATCATCCAAGATGGTGGCGCTCATGTGACACGCGCCAACTTTGCTTTCTTGTTTTCTGACAGGCGTAGGCAAAAAGTTGTTGTGCAAATGGAGTTGTGGCAACTAGTACTTTGATTAAACGTCTACTTGTATTAGCGTGGGATTTCTCCTTTAAGCATAGCTGAGGCAATCTTGTTGGTTGTGTTCGGGCGAAGCTTTCCCTGGTCGTCTCTCGGCGAGTTGGCCAACGCGCGAGTGCGATCGATGATCATGTCGTTGCAACGTGGAGCACGAGTTATAGCCTCAGTTATAGCGTTAGAACGAGTTATAGCTTCAGAAACCTATTACTTGTATCCAGTTCACTGGAAAGTCGATTCGTACCGTTCGCACGACTCGTAGACAACGATTCCTAAACGGGGACCCCTTTGAAACAAGTGTTGCAGTTACTGATCGAAGAGCGCACGCACTTTTTCACACTTCCGTTATTTAAAATACTACAAGAATATAACGCGTCTATCGAATATGAAATAACGCACGTTATGATGTGTACATTGTTGATGACAATTCGCATATAGGCTTCATTGATATTAAATAATACAAATTTTAAAGCGCGTTATAATTTAGTAGCGCGCGCTGCATTTTTAGTTGTTTATATCAACGCCCACCTACCGGCCGCATGGCAGTGGTCTATAGGTGCGTGTTGATACAAATGCGCACCTATCTCCTTCCGTAAAATCATGACCAGCCACGTGTAGACGCTATTAGTATATAATCTCCGTATAATATCGAAATTCCATACTATTCCCGGATACAGTAGAGCCTCGCTAATCCGAATAGCTCTTCCGTTCTTACCTGTTCGGATTACTGAATTTGTTCGGATTATCAAAATACGAAGCCTTGGAGACCCAGACATAGCCTTGACAATCCAGACCGTTTGCGCATACATATGTCAACAATTACATGCCTACGCAGGGACAAGAATTCTTGCAACGCAACTAACTAAGTAGGTAACCCAACAACAAGCAAAAGCAACTCATTTCTCAAAGTAGTCCGTCACCCGCGTCTGTTCAAGAGTGCTTAGTCTCTTTTTAGCTGCAAGGTCACGTAGGCTCCGAAGAACACTCAAGCTGTATTGAGTTGCTTCTGTCTGTTCCCGAAACCATGTCAAACAATCAGAGAGCATTTGAAATGCACTGCCATGAGAGATGCCAGACTGGTTTGTGCTTGCATCATGATCAGAACTTTGCATTTCATCTTCATCTGCAGCAGTCTCTTCATCACGACCGTGAGCCAAGACTTCAGTGACAATTTCATCATCATCCAAATGAGTGTAACCAGGATCCAAATTGTCTACCATTAACCACTCCTCAATTTCTGTTGAAGTCATTTCATAACCCAAAGCAGAGAAGAGAGGGGTCAAATTAGAAGAAGGCTCTTCAAATGACTCTCCTGATTCTGTGATGCCAGCAGGTTCCTGACTGCCTTCGTCAGGATAAATGGGTAGAATCTTTCTCCAAGACAATCGAATTGTTCTAGGTGTAATTTCATCCCAACTAGCGGAAACTTTATCAGAAATTTCCATCATGTTGATTCCACAAACAAAGTCAATGATTGACACACCTCTATCATTTTGAAGAATAAGATCTTGAAGCATCTTTTTCCTGTATCGGCGTTTAATGGATACTAGCACACCTTGATCCATGGGTTGAATTAACGAAGTGACATTCGGTGGAAGGAACTTTGCGATCACTTTGCCATCTGCTGATATCAGGTCTTCTTCATTCGGATGAGCAGAACAGTTGTCAAGCAGAAGGACAGCTTTATCATCCAAACCCTTTTCCCTTAACGTTTCCTGCACTACAGGAACAAACTTATGATGGAACCAGTCAGAAAATATTCCTGTGTTCACCCAAGCATTAGACTGGTTGTAGTAACTCACTGGCAAGTGATCACGATTGACGTTTTTGAAACAACGAGGATTCTTGGATTTACCTATCAAGACCAAGGGTAGTTTTATGCTACCAGACGCGTTTGAGCAGGCACTGATGGTAACACGGTCCTTTTGAGTCTTGCGCCCATCAGCAGACCTCTCAAAGTGACCAGCAAGCGTTTTCTGAGGCAGCAGCTTATGGTACAAACCTGACTCGTCACAGTTGAATATTTGTTCAGTGCTGTAATCACTATCCTTGACAAAAGCTTGGAAACGTAACACAAACTGATCAGCAGCTGGTTTATCGGCAGACAGCTTTTCTCCTTGTAAGGCCAGCTGTCTAATGCAATGACGCTTACAAAATCTCCAAAGCCAACCAGACGAGGCAACAAAGTTGCCGAAATCCTCTTCTTGAGAAGAGTCTTAGACTCCTTTAATTTCTCGTGAAGCTGCAAGGCCTTTGCTTGTAGTAGTGGGCCTGATACAGGAATGCCTTTCTCGCGCGTCTGCCGAAACCACATGAAAACAGCCCTCTCCAGCTCCTCGTAAGTAGAAAGCTTCATTGTTTTGGCAAGTCGACTCGTTCCCATTTCGGTTAGCTTCCTTTCGTATTGCCTCAGTTCAGACTCTTTCCTCTTGATATCGCTAATGGTGCTTCGACCGATTCCATATCGTTCACACAGCACAGAATAGGAGGCACTTCCCAGTTCATCCAGTATTGCTACCTTCTGCTCTATTGTTAGAGTCTTGTGAGCCCGTTTTGTCTTCTTTGTTATATCTTTGTCTGACGACATGAGAACGTGTACCCGGATATGATCAGATGTTTGTTATTTCCCGGATATGAAAGGACGTTTGCACAAGGCCTCGGAATTCTAAATGCTCTCTGGAAACTCGAGGTCAAGCAGTTAGGGACATTCGGATTAGCGAGGGTTCGGATTAACGAGGTTCGGATTAGCGAGGCTCTACTGTACTCCTACCATTACGTTGCAGGTGGTACTGTACGTACAAATCGCCTGTTACTAACAGCGTTGTTTTGTTGACAACGTAGACACTTTCTTTCTTGCTTACATCCCACCTACTTGTTTGTGCGGTAGAATGTACAGCAGATGCAACATGAAAAACGTTAGCCTCGAATTTCCGTATGGAACTCAATTCGTTTATATCAATTACTGTTGTAAATCCCATAATGCCTTTGGCTTCCACATCTGCTACACTACAAAGCGGCTAGCCCACTCCGTATACAAGGTCTACAATGTCCTTACTTACAACTTCGGAGTGTCTCAACTTCAGAAGAAGAACTCCGAAAAAACACAAAGAACAAAAGCGCGCCACGCCCATGTTTTACGTAAGTTTACACGGGAGACTAGTAACACAACTATGGTACAAGATAACACTGACTTATGTTGAGGATCACAGCGTTATATGCTGCTGCGTGGGTTAGACCATGAAGCTCTCTCCACATAAATTCATCTAGATCTAGATAGGAGGGCGGCATATGTCGATGACATCCTTTCATCTTCTTAACTTGTTTTCACTCGGTTCCAATATGGCTGTATATGCTGGGTGTGTACTCCGGTTGCTGGGCCCACAAAATCAATGGAGTGGTTCACTGTCCTGTGTGCTCCTACAAGAGGAAGTGCGTTCACTTGGTGGTATGCCCTCCTCCATTCGTCCGAGTGTATGGTCGTGCCAGGTAGCACGTGCTGCTGGATAATCGGAAAGAGGGTTGCTGCATCTCTTCGAGGTACTACTTCCATGTGACCCAAAGCTAGTTGCCTGGATGTGTCGACCATTTCGAAGACCCATACTTGTTCACGGGGAATTCGTTCTCTATGATGGTACAAAAGCGATAATTCTAAATTTGTACTCTGGAATGTTTGCCACAATTACCTTTGGCTTGTGTGAAAAACATGATTCATCAATTTCAACAATATTTGGATGGACATGAGCAATGCCACCAAGACGAATCACGGTTTGTTGGAGCTTCCAAGAACGAATATCTCGTAGGTATTGGTATACAGTCAACCTCACATTTAGCGACATCTGAAAGGGCATAAAATTTAGGTCGTTATTTGCGATGTGTCGTTGAACCCAATGTACACGTTTACGCACAGTAAATGCCTTGTAGAGGCTTACTAACAGGTTTGACATTTATTTTAGTTTAATATATCAACTCGCGAGCAATCTAGTTTTCATTTATGGGTTTAAAGTACTGTTTAATGCGCTGTTACTTTTGGTTTTTGAAGTATTGGTCCACCATATACTCACGAATATTTGCCAATTTCAGGCACGCTGCCTCTGACCCTTGAATTGTCCGAAGATAGTCCAATGCTGATCCAATGCTTGTCATAGCCTCTTTGAACGATGGTGGAGGAGAAGTATCAATTTCTTCGACATCTTCTTCGTCAGAGCTAGTGCTTTCATCGAGTGGTTCTCTTGTTTCTGGAAAGACTGTGTCTAAAATATCATTAACGGAGTCTCCCTCACTGCTAGGCCCCACAGCAACACATTGGTCTACGTCAACGAATTCGGTCCAGTCAATCCCTTGTGTGAGACCAGCATCCTCTGGGTTGCTTCAAAGCGGAAAGGAATGCGGAAGACGCGGCTCTTCCACTCCTTCACCCACGCGGCGAAATCCTGCGTGGCAATAGCAATTGCGAATGACTTGAGCATCAACCGATTCCCATGCTGTTTTTAGACACTCTAAAGCGTGAAGAACGTTAATTGCAAATGGCGTTTCCGTTTCGTAGCAGAGCAATCACTTCTTCATCAACAATCGCCTATAGTGAAACTTCAAGTTCTTTATAATGCCTGCATCCATTGGCTGGACTATAGACGTTGTGTTTGGAGGAAGAAAGAATACTTTCACGTTTGACAAGGCAACTTGAGGGTGGCCTGAAAAATTGTCAAGAATCAACGCAATTTTTCTTTTCTGGCCAAGCATTTTTGCGTTTAACTTTCTCAGCCACGGCTCAAATAACTGCTGTCATCCAAGCAGTTCTGTTAGTATCGTAAGCTACGGGAATGTTTGCCACACCGCGAAGGCAATGTGGTTTCTTGCTTTTGCCAATAGCAAATAAAGACAATTTTTCTCCCGTAGCGCTGGCCGCGACAAGAATTGTTAGGCGTTCCTTAGAATGTTTCCTCCTCGGCACTTTTCACCTTTGAATGCGAGGGTTCTATCAGACATGAGTTTCCAAAATAGCGCAGTTTCATCTGCATTAAAGATGTTGTGATCAGAGAATTCTTGTCGAATCAATTCCAGCTGATGTTGCACCCAATCAGCTGCAGCATTTTTGTCAGCTGATTGACTTTCGCCGTGCATTTTCTTTGATGCTATCGCATTCCTCTTCTTCCAGCGATCCACCCAATTGAGATCGAGGCAATTTTCGTCAAACGACTCGTAAGCAGCAACTTCTCTTCTTTTCAGCTCTTCCTATTGCGGTTGCCTTCGTTAGAATCTCCAGACAAGTTATCGGAGTTTCTGGACAATTGGCCCTAATTCGACGAAACCACTCAAGCAGAGCAGCGTCGATCTGAGAATATCTCGATAACTTTGAACTCTTAGCACCTAGGCTCGTTCCGCTGGCAACTCAAGGGCGTAACTAGCATTAATATTTTACCGAGGCAAGTTTATATAAATTAATTAATTAAGCAATAATTTGTCTTTAACCTACTTTATGTATAATTTAAGTAAACATAGCTTCTATAATAACAACTGTCCCTATCTGCAATGTCCTGTACAATCAAATCTTCGTAGGACGTTCTCTCTACTCACAACCACATCTCTATGAATATATAGAAGAGCTAAGCCACTTACTCTTTCTTCTGTCATTGTTGAGCGTCATTGAGTGTCATTGAAAGAGGTCTTCTTCTGTTCGGTAACCGCGTGCAGAATGCCCGATCTTTTCTGTTATCTACTAACTGATACATCTAGCAAAATTTTTGCAACGCCATACCCATTTTATTTACCGAGGCAACTGCCTCGGCTGCCTCATGCCTAGTTACGCCACTGCAACTGCTTCTTCTATTCGACGCCTGTCTTTGATGATGCCAGCTAAAGTACCGTGAGGGACGTCGTACTGCTTTTCCAACGCATTCCGTGACACGCCCGAGTCGAGTTCGGCCAAAATCGCGTATTTTTCTGAGAATGACAGCCGTTTTCGCTTTCTGGAAGCCATGCTCAAGACACGTGATCGGCGCATGCGTTACAAAATTTACATTGGTCGGTATAAACGAGGAAATTAGTACTACACTGGACAGTTTAGACAGGTCGGTAAATGCAATTTGTCACTATGTCCGCTGTCGCTAAACCCGAGGTAGGAAGACATATTTTGTACTACCTTCTTGATAGAGTAAAACGTTTCGGTCGTTAATACCGATGTGTCGCTAAACCCAATGTCGCTAAATGTAAGGTTGACTGTACGTAGCGTAATGGTTGTTTTGACCACGCGAACCTGTGTGCAATACCATTGAACTACCTCAGTGAGAACGTCCTACGCATGCGTTAGAACGGCATATTTCCAAAGCGTACGCCTGGTTTTACCCCCTCCCTCCCAGCGTACGTTTTGTACGCTCGTGAAAATGCCGATAAATATGGACGACCCCTTGGGGATTCCTGAATGGGCAATATTTCTTGCTCTGTTCAACCTTGTTTCGCCAACTCTAGCAGATGGTTCAAAACTCCCTAAGACTTCCGCTTTTATCATGTTTCTTATGAAACTCCGACTGAATCTTTGTGATCAGGACATAGCTTACAGATTTGGCATTCACAGAACAACAGTGTCAAGAAATTTTCAGCGAGTGTTGGAAGCAACTGCCATCAGAACATCACACCTGATAAAGTGGCCAGACAGAGAGACCCTACGTCAAACTATGCCTACTTCCTTCAAAAGATTCTTTAAAAAGTGTTGTGTGATTATTGATTGCACTGAAGTATTTATGGAGAGGCCTTCAGATCTTCTTGCCAGTGCACAAGTATGGAGTCACTATACGCATCATTCAACAATGAAGTTTTTGCTTGGGATTTCACCACAAAGGACTATATCATTTGTGTCGCAGTGTGTTGGTGGACGCATGTCAGACAAAGAGATTGTTGAAAAATCTCAACTTATGGAACATTTACTGCCAAGTAAGGTTGTGTGTGTGTGTGTGTGTGTGTGTGTGTGTGTGTGTGTGTGTGTGTGTGTGTGTGTGTGTGTGTGTGTGTGTGTGTTACATACATATCATATGTTACATAATATGTATCATTAGGAGACATTATATTGGCTGACAGAGGCTTTCTGTGCCAAGACTATGCCAGTTTAGTAATGGCTGAGGTGAAAACCCCTCCGTTTACTAAAGGCAAACGGCAGCTGGAGAAGAAGGAGGTGGACTGGAGTAGAGAGTTGTCTGCTGTCAGAATACATATTGAAAGAGTCATTGGCGTGGTTAAACAAAAGTACACCATTCTGCAAGGTGTTCTTCCTCTCTCTTTAATATCTGATGAAAACACTATTGACAACATAGTTAAAGTCTGTTGTGGGCTAGTAAATTTGTGCCCTTCTGTGATTAGTCAGTAGTAAATTTGAATGATATCTCATAAACTACTGTCTGTTCGCCATAAGCGTGAACTTTGAAAATCATTAATATCTCCGCTGTTTTTTGGACTTTCGCGATGATCTCGGTATCGTTAGAAACCGCTAGGTCTGGCATTTCTGTTTATCAAATTATCTAAGCCCTTCCAACAAAGAATACCAAAGGATAAGGTTTTTGCATATCAAAGGTCTATGAGGAAACAATGGGTGGTGCAACTGTCATTATCCAATTACTTTGTTAGACTAACCGATTACTGTATGTTGTCATTACGCTACTACGCATCTGAAACAGCGTCTGATCGCAACAATTCCCTGTCGTTCTCGTCCATAACAGGTTCACATTCGTCTTGTTCACCGTCGGAGTCTTCTCCTTCACCTTCGAATTCTATGTCTCTAACCTCGATATCATCGTCGTCATCCTCTGTCCCCAGTTCTATGATATATTCCTCCACGCTCTCTTCTTGGAGTCCATCCTTCTCCCAGAAGCGCTCTTCCTCTTCCTGCACATGCTGGCAGTGTTTGGCCCACATCTCGGGTGTGACGGATTGGAATGCATCCGGAACCAATTGCTCGAGGTCTGCAAGCTTGAACGTTTTGTTGTGGACTTTGAGATATCGTTTGACATCAGCCCAGACCAGCTCTATGGGGTTAAGTTCGCAATGTGCGACAGGAGATCGGAGGACAATGTGGCCGCATGCCTTGGCAGCTTCGTTGGTAGCGTACAACTTCCTGTTTGGCACCGACAATTGGATTTTTGCAAACAAATCCTTCTTTAGGTCTTTGTCACTAAAAGGAATTCGTTTTCTTGTAAGCCACTCTTGCATTTCTTTTTTTCTGCTTGATTTTGTCGGAACCTTTTCTACTACAGAGTTGTGGTAAGGGGCGTTATCAAGCACGATAACGGAGCCTGGCTGTATATTGACTAACAGCTTCTGGAACCACTCCAAGAAATGCTCTGAGTTCATTTCGTCGTGGTAGTCTGTGCTGTTCTTCTTTGATCTGAAAACCAAGTCTGCATTGGGAGTCCACCCCGTTTCACTTCCTGCGTGAAGTATGATAAGGCGTTGACCCTTTCCTGAAGGTCTTTTCCACCCACCGCGTCCCTGTTCATCCAGCCAGAGTCTCTCCGGAGCCATGTGTGAATTTGCCCAGGTTTCGTCCAAGTACACTATGGGACGGTCTTCTCTTCTATACTGCCTAATTTTTTTGAGGTAATTATGGCGCTGCTCCATAATGTCTCTACGTTCATAGAAATATAATTTGTCGTCACGTAGGGTATGTCTGAATCCCATTTCCTTCAGTAAGTGAAAGAGAGTTGTCCGCCCGCCAGGAAATACGCCTTTTTCGCGGACACGCACAAGGAGTTTGTCCAAGGTTGGATAGTCTCTATTTTCATACATTTCATGTACTGTTCTCCGTATTGCTGCTCGATCAAAATCATCAACGTTGATGGTCAGTCGGCGTTCTCGTTTAACGAGTTTCTTCGGCGGTGTTTGAAACTGTTGACTTGACAAGAATTCTGTGTGGATCTTTGCCAACGTCGTTTTGCCTAGGCCAGTGGCAGCTACCAGTCGGTCAGTGACCCTGTTGAGACTGATGCGATGTTTGGCTCGTCGTTCTTCTTCAAAGAATTGTCTGACACGTTCAACAAGACGCTTTTCCGCTGAAACAACTCGCTCGCTTTTTCTCCTTGCCATGAAACCTTTGCTAATCGTAACTAATAAGTTAATTATACAGCATGCATGCGGTTTTATAGAAGACGTGCAGGAATGGCTATATCTAAGACTAGGAAGTGCTTCTGAACTTTGTCGTAATCTTTGCAACCGCGAGTTCAGTGTACGCCAACAATTGGAATCATTTAAGTTAAATGGTGTAACATGGTACAACTACAGCAGCTCTTTATTCTTTAATGAGCACACCCACCGTGACCTCTACCTCATTACTCACTTCCGAGTTCACACTTATAGCGAACAGACAGTAGTATCTTATTTATGCCTAGGCTACTGTGCTTGAGCTTTCTTTGTTCGTTTTCTGCTGAATTGGGCAAGCTTCCGACAGTAAGGACAGTACCACTTACATTTGGGTGCCTGCCTTATTCTGAGACAATCAAAATGGAACCATTTGATTGGACATTTCACATTGTCGCACATAATCATGTCACCAAAGACAGGTTCATTGCAGTAGCACCACAACATAGATAAGTCTTCATGGTTCTGAGAGTCCTCTACTAGGCTCAAGACACCGGTCGGCGTATGAGAAGGGGTGGACACTGTTCCTTGAGAATTGGCAACAGGCTTCCTTGTGTACCACTTCCCTACAATTTTAGGTAGAACTCCATATACAAAGAAGTGCTCAACAGCATCTACCATAGATTGGTGAAAGTCACTGTCTATCGTAATCCCTTCTACAACCAACTCTTTCTCTGTCCAGACAGCAAAGTCACAGTATGGTACTCGGCAGACCATCATCTGTGTTTGAACTTGAAAGTAATATGAATGATTTCGTTGTAGTTTCCATTCTCCAGCTACCTTCGTCAGACAGAAGTTTTTCTGCTCATCTTCCGGGAGATTATCTCTGTAGCAGTAAGGACACTTAACTTCTAAGACACCTTTCCCACAGCATTTGCAGCTGACGATCCGATCTGGCGATGCCCCAATAAAGGGGTTGTCGATGTCGATGAAAAATCCATTTCTATAATCTGAAAGCTTTCATGCTGTGTGCAAACAGTAGCTTTGTATGCCTCTACAGCATCGGTCTCGTGGCTACATCCCCACCTATCAGCAAATAAAGTATAGTCATATATGTAAAGATATGAATGTATGGTACATGTATTGTACTTGGTTGCTGTTGTAGAAAATGTGTAGGCATGTGGGTAGCAAATCCTCTTTATGAGGCTTGGTGAGGGCATACACGGATTGGTGTTGGACGCAGCCTTGGCGTTGGAGGCTGTTACTCTCCCAGCTCTATGCTGCAACCAGGACTTATTGCCAGACTGTCCAATAGTTGCCTTTTCTACGTAATCGACTTCCTCTTGGGTCACCTACATTGACAGTAACACACATCTTGTACTGACCATTTGCAGAAACACATACACACTGATATACTTTCAGAGTAGCAAACACCTTGTCACACTCTTGTAATAACTCATGGTAAGGCAATTCCAAAGTCTTTGGGTCATAATAATCAGCTATTGCTTTTGGGTGTGAAGAGTCTTCAACAACAAATGCAGCAGCATATGGTGGTGTGATTTTCAATATAGCTGACTTCGTTTTGACTTCGTTTAATGCTTTGTAGAATGTATCTAATTCTGCTTCTGAAGGTTCGGGAATGTGGCTTGATTTAGTGCTTTTCACTACTTTCTGCTTCTTTCTCTGGGATGCATTCTTAGAGAATTCGATGTCTTGAATAGAAGCTGGTGCCACCTATTATATAGAGAAATATGTAAAGCTGCTTTCTACGTGAAACTAAACTTTGCAGTGCTTTACTTTTTGAGCAAGAGGTAGCCACATACATTCCTTTGATGTACACGAGTCTAGTCCAGATTGGCGTCGCAGGTGTGTGGCTCTTATCAAACAGGACAAAACTGCTGCAATGTGAGAACATGCCTCGCCAAGTCTGAGAAACCACAGTTAATAGAAATAGAAGCAAAGGCCAAAGTATGTCTGTATACCCTGCCATACAAGTGCAATGTGCTGCTACTATCGTGCCTTGCTTCTCAACTATAACCCAAGGGAGGAGTGGCGTTGCAGAGATTCTTTGGGAATGCTTCACCTAAACAAATATATTATAACCTATGACACTGAACAGACCTTTCTCTTCTAAAACTTTGCAAAGCACCTTCCCCATTACTACAAATTTAATGCCATCCTTGAAGTGGAATTGGTGAAGCCTCAGTTCGTTAATCCATCCTGCTTTTAGAAAATTGTCACCGTCTAACATTCCTTTCCAGGCCTGTAGCACAATGCCTTATACTTGTCTCAATAAGAATGCAATTTCGATTATTGATTTGATTATTAATTCTATTAATTAATTAAATAGTATACAGAGACCTACCTTCATTTCTTCTTTTGTATATGGACTAGATGTGTTTATCATATACAACATCATGTCACTCCAATTCACATCGGGAATGACTTCTGGCTCCTCCGTCCACAGTTGAGCCTCCATTGTATATGGATCTGTTTTTAGGCCCGCAGTTACAATTTGCTCCTCGTATCGCTTCTGCGATTCGACGGAGAGGCTTCTAAAATAAGGAGACTTCTGTTCCATAATCTCTATTCTAAGAAATCAAGACGAAGTTAGCTCTACTTCACTCGACCATCAGACTAGGAAATCACGTCAAACTCGCGAATTCACCGATAAAATTTAGTTTAAATCTTTCACAATTAGTATGCTATCGCCATACTATATAACACACAGTCGAACGTCCTTGAAATGTTGTGCAAGCCGCCGTAGCAAAGAGAGATACCTGCGGAGGACGGAAGCTTGCCCCCTAAAATGGCGGCAAATACGGGTACTACAGGGAACGCCTACTCCTCGCCCCGCACGCACTATCTCTATTGTAGGTCAATCTCGAACTTCGCTCAAACCGGTTGTAACTCGGCAGAATGGTAGAACGTTGTATTCGAAGACAGCGGGGAGCGGATTGCCAAACAGACGCAAAATGAATTTTCTAGACAAATCTAAGTGACTCTGACGACACTTACGGGGTGATTGTTCGAAGGAAACGGTCTGAGAAGTTAAAATGAACCGTAAACTTTGTTGCTTTTATGGAGATGTAGTTCCGTGCTGAGTTTCGTGGCTGTGTGCGAGCGCGTTGTTGAGAAATCTGCAAGAACATTTCGCTGCAAATGACGTTTCATGGCAACCATATGACACGTGACTCTAATGACCAACATTTGTTGCTCTAAACTGCAATCTAGCTAGTCAGCCAACATCCTCAACACACTGCACATGTTTTACATGTTTCGTACTTAGTAGAAGTGCCAAGAACAATCTCAAATACAACAATTAGCAATCTAGTTCAATGTCACGCCGTGAAATCGCCGCGAGACGAGCCAGACCTCTTCCTGTCGCTCATTATCAGTCGTAGACGTCCCCAACACTCGTCTATCCTCTCAATAACGTTTCAATCAACCTACAGATAAAGTCAAACCCATAACCGAACGGATTCGAGCGGGCCCGTTGGAAATGTGCGGCGGAATCCACTGAGAGTTCGTCGTGACTTCGTCCTAATCTCGCGTAATATTCGTAGTAAATTCCTACGCGAAATCCGGCCGGTTTCACGGCGAAATCACATGGAAATAAGCGAATTCGAAGTGAGTACAGGCGGTCACTTTTCTTGCCGGAGTACGGGTGAAGTTACTTACGGTGAATTCGGTCAACACTCACACCGTTTCCGTACTTAATTCATCTAGGAGAGAGAATGAATTTACGACGAAGACATTCACATATTTATTTCAGCAACGGTAAGTTCCGTACACTATGCATACTGTCCTAGGTGTACATACACACAAACGCACACACAAGCTAACAGCACTAAACAACACTGAAACACTAACATGTACATCAAGCGTCGATCTAGACATCTGCTGCTGCCCTTCGTGCCTTCTGATATCGACACTTGTCTGCCAAGACTTTGTTAATTTTGCTCCTCACGCCTTTCAAGGCTTCTCGTGGCAGAAGAGGAAATTTCATCACGCAGTGACCTAAAAAGAGAGTATTCTGTACACGTACTGCATGCATGTATACAGGGCACATCTCGATTATTGCAACAATCTTACTTTATAGAGCATCCAACTTTACAGGAGAGCACGACTCCCAACTCGTAAAGTTGCCTGCTCCTCCTTTGTGAGCAACACATTCATAAGCAGTCTTGCTAGCTCCAACCTAGAAGTGGCAGCTTCGACAGTTCGGAGTTGTGAGAATGGCACCATTACACCTAGCCTTTCATCACCAACTTTAACTGGTACAAAAATTAAAACTAAAGTTAGAAAGGTCAATCAGAGTACTCTAAATAAAAAGATTACGAATAGCATGCGTCAAACATTTTAGTTTTAAAAATGCTATCGAGTCATGGAGAATGATTTAGTTTCTTAGCAATGCCTACTACTGCTTTGACACTGGCACAGATAACAAGAGTACGTATATTTCTAAAGAGCTAATAAAATTGATGCTTGCTTGCAAGACCAATATATATATATATATATATATTTTTTTTTTTTTTTTTTTTTTTTTTTTTTTTTTTATATTATATATATATTTATTTATTTCTTACACACCTACTCACATACAGGGAAGTCCCAACTAAGGACTTCAGCTACTTCCGCAAGTATGCGGCTAGATATCATTCTAGCGTTATAAATCCATAATCTAACAGAAAGCTGCTCTAGCAAATTCTTTAAAGCCTTCCAGAAGGGAACAGCTAACACAGCACATACTTTTGAGGATATAGACTTCAAAGTCTCTAGACTGTCTGGTGACCAAAGGCCAAGTGTTTCAACTACCAACGGATAAAATGTACCACCAGTCAAAGATACTCTTGCATGGTGACGATCATCCTTGCCCATTTCTGCTGCTTCTGCAACAACTCCTGATGTTTCAGCAACTCGAGCAATGTAAGATGGTTGCAACGTGTTTCTTACAGTGATGTCAAAATATCCAGGCCGTCCATTCAAGAAATTCGGATGGAAGACATCACCTGGGCGGCATTTGGATTGACCCGAGCTTCTCTGTTCTTTCACAACTTGTTTGGAATCAATGAGGAGTGATTGCCAAATAGACTCACATAAAGCATTATGTCGATTCAGACGATGTGGACCATGACCACACCCAACAAGATGATCTCCATATGGGTCAAGTGGATGACCACATATACATCTGATGCTGTTTGGTGGGAACGGAAACACAGGTAGACCCAACCAGTATCTTGCTGCTACAACAAACTCATGGGGTGACATGGTGAGGCCTAAGTTACGGTTTGGAGTTGCCCGCAACCATGCACCAGTATGAGGAGATGATAATGTCTTCAAGCGAGCCCTATCTCTGAGACTCACTGAATTGAGTAGGTTGGAAAATGAGATGTCATCTAGTTGAATTTGAATCTGATGTTGTGTAGCTGTCACCAAATCTAATGAAGGTGAATCCTTTCTTGAAAGTAGGTTATGCACGATTCCTCGTGCTTCGTCTTCTCCAGGCAAGGGTTTGATCAAAGTGAGAAGAGAAGGATGGTTACGTTTCAGTAAGCAATTAACTAACTTTCGATTTGAGTTACAGCTGCCAAGAAAAGCGGAAGGTGAAGTAGATAAGGCCTCCCGGATACCCATACCTCCTTTTCCAATTGGCAATACTGCTTGTGACCATGCAAAGTCAGAAATTGAAGATCTTGTGATACGGCTGAGAGATCGGCGTAACCCTTCATCGAAAATAGACAATGTGCTCGTAGCAACCCCAGGTCTCACAGATCGTAGCAAATGGTTGATTTTACATATGGACAGGCAACTTCTCAACAACTGAAGTTCCACTTGTGGATTTTCAAGATCAGATAGATGAGATTGGGTATTTGCTACTTGATCGACTCGCTTCTTGAAACAATTAGTGAAGAAATCCGATGAACCAAACACAGGAGAACCAAGCAATTCCATTCCATCTGACAACCGGTGTACTTCTGGTGGAAATTCTGGATGTGTTCGATCTCCTGAAGGCCAAAACACTTCACACTTTGATAAATTGACATGAAGGCCCAGGGAAGGACCTTTCTCTATGATGAAGTTTATTAACTTTGAGACAGATTTCCGTGTGCCAGCAAAAGTACCATCGTCAAGGTACCACAAATTTAGGTCTAAGCCAGGCACTTCTCCAACTTCATCCATTAGTTCTAGGACGACTAAGGAGAACAGCAGTGGTCCCAGTGGATCGCCTTGTTGGACTCCTGCTGTAGATGTAAGGTGATGATAGCCAAAGCGCAACTCAGCAGCACAGTGATAGCACCACTGTACCCAAGCTACCAATTCAGGAAATTCACTGCCAAATATATATATATATATATTTTTTTTTTTAATATATATATATATATATATATATATATATATATATATATATATATATATATATATATATTTTTTATTTTTTATATTTTAATTTTTAATAACCGCCCAATGGACGGAACACTACTGAAAAACACCACTACAAACACTTGCTACAGACAAAACATCTAGATGTTCAGTTATCATGCGAGAGTTGTATTGCCACAGTTTCACAGACAGTTGTTCATGAAGGTTAGTAATAGCTCGGCTGAAACTGTGACCTGTAGACAGAGTAGACTTCTTGGCAATAGACTTCAGCAGTTCAAGACTATGTTCTGACCAGACTCCATATGACTCAACAACCAAAGGATAGAACAAGCAACCATACGAGGAAACATTTGAGTATATATATATATATATATATATATATATATATATACCTGAAGAATTTGCTCACTGGCATGTCTGGTACCTAAATCCTTCGCAGTCTGCTTCGGTTTCTTCTCTGACTATAGATAAAAAAATGTCTTCATTTCAATAAATAGCTGGTTAATTAACACAATCAACCAAATCTAACACCTAGACTACAACTGCAGACAACCACGTGCTTATATATAATTACTTCAACATCACGTCACAGCAACTCATTTGGTACATGCAGTTTGTAACAAAGTTCAAACACGTAAGAAAGAAATGAGTGTTGTGATTTACACTGAAACCTAGCGATCGTTTGGCGGTAGAACATGATGCTGAAGCTACAAGGCCGGCACATAGAAACAATTAAATTGAAACGCTCCCTATTGCAAGAATGATCGTATTTCATACACTTCCTGACCTAGTAGATGTTGGACTTCCGCAACTCGAGCCGAGTACGATCTTCCATCGGGAGAATAGAGGGACATGACTTTGTCGTTTACCGCTAGTTCGGACATGTCTAGCTGGCTGCCAGCTCTGTGTGTTAGCTTCCAGGCCTCATTGATTCGTTTACGTACCCCATCGTAGTCGCAAACTACAGTGATCTCATGGGTATTGTTTGCAATCGACACAGATGTACATTGCGGCCATGCGGTCAAGTGAAAAAATGTTCAGAACAGTGTGCAAACATTGCAGTTGAAAATAGCCTAAGAGAAGCTTACCATTGGTGTCATATACGAAATTCGAACTAGACGTTTTCTTGGTTAGCCGTTTTCCTGTTCTGGAAGTCATTCTGCAAACAAGCGACGTCTGTCCACGTGCTCCAATTAATGAGAGCTTTGCAGACTCCTCTAGAGGCGTCTGGCATTCCGCTAGAATAAGATTGGCTTTCAAAGAAGCGCCAAGTCTTAGAGAAGATAATTGATAATTATTTAGATTAGGCAATCGACTATCCGGGTTTGAAGACGCAGCTGAGTGCATGCGCTGTACGGCTCTCACGTTTCACGTGAATTCTGTATGAATTCGGTGTGCATTTGCTATCATTTCATAGTGAACTCGGTGGGGATGTTGAAATTGCTTTGATTTACGAAATGTAGCAAGAAAAACCCGGAAGGCCAGCGAAGAGTGCGGCATTGGACTGTAGGATCTAATGATGAGCATTTCGTACTGCTGCAAAGCAAGCTGCGTTGCGGAATTCGTTATATACGTATATTTAGCAACCAGGCAGTATGCACCTCGACCAAATTACTGTAACGGTTTGTTACGAACACTAGCAATCTGCCAATGTACAGATTTCACTGCTTCTGTTCCGGGTTAGCGAAATTGGCATCTGCGCACTCTTTCACAACTTTTCGGTCTAATCTCGCTGTTCATAAAGAAGTCTCCCCTGTATGTCTACCTAGCTCGCTCTCTCTCTCTCTCTCTCTCTCTCTCTCTCTCTCTCTCAGTACCCGTGTCGATTGGTTGATTAATCGATTTCCTGGTCTCTGCATTAAATTTTGTCGCTAAGGACTTTCACTATTCTGGCCCAGTCGAATTTTCTTCTTTCGAAGGGTACATCAAAATGCATTGACCTGAAACAGGAGAATTCATGTTATGCTCTTCCACTATATTTATCTCATTCTGTGATATAGATTCACTTACTTTGTGTCGCCTTCAGTAGCTTGCTTTCTGTTGCGTGGTTTTTTAACTGCCATAGGCGCTTGAAACCGCTTGCACCGTCTTAGGAAGGAGTGCATCAAATAGGTTGCGAGCTAACACTTGCCTATTGGATGCGCTCATTTGTGTTTCCACCAATCTCTGAATTTTGATGGTAAATGCCATATCTCCTACAAATGCTGCACAAACGAAGATGATCAATGAATGTGCACACGCGCGCGCACACACACAATTTAAGAAATCTTTATGTTTTGACAACACAGAAACCATATATTCCCTTTTCAGATTTTGTTCATGAACTCCCCTCTCAACTAATACTTGACGAAGTTGTTTTGGTTACGATGCTTCCTCAGTTCAGCGAGTCTCCGCTACTCTGTCTTTGCGGCAATTACAGAAGGCTGTATATGTGTAGTCCATGGCACCAGCGACAGCTGGAGCCTCCATTATCCGATGTTCCAGTCCTTCCTGGAGCTGCCCATGCAGAAGTGTATTTCTAGTTTCATCTGATATTGAGTTGTGGCCATACGCCCGTCTGAAATCGTGCCAGACAGTATATGAAATCACTTGCCTTCTCGTCCTCCTTGCGTGATATGACGAAACTGATCAGTCATCACTCGACTTCCAGGGTCAATCTCCCTTTGCAGTGCCAGAACAGCACGATCGTATGTTGTCTTCTGACCATCTGGAAGGAGATTATTGAAGCGAATCAGTAAACTATCTGAATGTTACCATCGAATGGCACTGTAGTTGTATTTCAGAGCTCTTGGACACCTCCATTTCAGTTGAACTCCCACAGTAAATACAGATAGGTTCATCTGATCCATATAGACAGTTTAATAGTGAATAATGACACTTATTTTGTTTTCACATGATATGATGCGGGCGGTGACGATAAACTGTGAATCAAGTCTGCCTGGCCTTATGCTGACAACGCGATTGTAATGTTTTCCGCTCGGCCTTCGTTGACAGATTGTGGTACATCTGACTTGACAAATATATCGAATAAGCCCTCATCGCCAAAACGTTTGCCTACGACGGCAAGAAATGCAAGACAGATGTGGAACCTCCCATCCGCAGAACTATATACATCGACATCAATATTGTAGATGCTGGAATCATGAGCATGCATGTAACCGATAACATTAACAGGGAAGTGTTCTTGCTCTAGACTAACTAAGCGAAATCAAACGAATGCAACTGAAGAGACGATTCGCAAGGGAGCTAAAGATTCCTAGGCTTGGGGCTGTTTCGTGCTTAGTGACTGTTGGCTATTTTAGGTCTAGTGCTTTGCTGTTGTTGTACTATGGTCTTCTTTAGCTTCAGAATCAGGAGTTTTGTTTCTAGTTACTGTGAATTACATTTGTATGATCTATTGCTGCAGGTTGCACTGCCGGTAGAGAGAGTTTCTTCGCAAATATGGTTTTTTGTGTAACAGCAACATATAAAATTTCCTAGTATTATGTTGGATGGAATAAAAACTCTTGTGACGACGTTGTTCACCAATTTTGAATTTTCGACATTGCTGTTCCACACTCGGTCAACTGGATTTTCGAAATACCAGGACCAAATAAAAACCTGCTCAATATTGGCAGAATTGGACGACTTCTTGTCAAGTGGTTCATAGCAAGTGATTAGTCTACGTTCTTTCGGGGTTTTGAGATAACCACGAGCGCATGCAGCTGTACACTCGGCCTGGTCCAATAGAAAGAATTCGTCAATGATTCGCATCAGATTGCGCCGCAATTTTTGTGTGGAGAATTAAAAGGTTTGGATGATCCGCAGTGGGCATACTAGTTTGTTTCTCTTTAATTAAAGTGCTGAGAATCATTGGTCGCTTGAGACCACTTCTCTTAGATTTGGAGGCTGTGAGGGTAAAGTATCTATTGGGATTAACTTAATTGTCACTGCAATGGGCTGCACCAATCAAGGCGTTGCTTAATCTCTTCAGACCAGTCGAATGACTTGATCATCATTTGCTGTTTGCGTGAAACTGATACAACGAGCTCTATACTTTCCTAGTCTGTGCTTTCGCTTTTGCGGTCGGATTTGGTGTATGTGACAACAGCAGTTGATTTTACTGATGCCTACCAAGTCTCGCAAACGTCTATATGATATGGAACAATGTTTTTGTACAATCGGGAGTATGTACTGTACTGTGGAAATTTTACTTGGTATAATAGTTTTAGATTGGAAAGTCGACAACAGTGATCAACCTCACATCTGCGATGTCTATTCCGTACATGCATGTGGATCATGAGCTATGCTATTAGTGAATGCAATAGCTTATAATAAATTGACCATTCCCAATCCAATAGTGGCAACAGAATGCACCAGCTTTGAACGTAGCTTTTTTACATTTTGCTTTCCTGCTTTTGTAAGAGAAGCTCAGAAAAGTCCTACATTAACAAGCATGTTCGAACCGCCAATAGTTGGTAAGTCTGAATTCCGCTCTTTCCCTAGGTCTTTTGTCTCTATATTCGAAGTAGCGCTAGCATCAGGCACCGCCGTTTCCTCTGCAGCTAATCCTGCTATATCAGCATCAGTGCCGGACGCAGATGGCTCATTGTCAACGTCGCTTTAGAATTTGTAGTACCTGATTTTTCTGATTCCGGATCTTTTTACCTTCTTACACTTTCGTGCGTCCTAAAATAGAAATAACAAATACATTATCAAAAACTTAGATAAATGGAAGATGCGAGAACGTACAAGTTGCGTAAAGTCGAGTCCTTTCCTGATTCGTCGGCACCGCTAAATTAGAGTGTCTAGGATGCGCTGTCGTAGTGCTTTTCGTCCGAAACTCGGGTACGGTAAAATGCAAGTTTCTTCCAAAGACTTCACAATTTCTTCTACTTTTTTGAAAATCTTCTGGAGTGATTTTAAAATTAGGAATATTATTTCCAGGTCAGACCTTTGGCACGGTGCTTCGTCCATGAGAGAACCCTGTATTTATAGCCTCGTACTTACAACTCATTCATTAATTGCTAATGTAGGCATTAAGTTGTTGAAAGATCTTCCGTGTACTGTGACTGAGCTCCTTTATTTCTTGGATGGTCAGCTTGCGGTCTCGTGCGGTTGATGTGTCAGTAGGTGGCGTTGACGGTATCGGTGTATGGTAGTCATGGTCAAACTTCTAGGACTAGGGGTGGTTGCGACACAAGTTGAAATCGGCGTGGGAGCGCTTTCGATGTCGCCAGAGCTAGTGCTGCTAGTAGCAGTATCATCTCGTAACAGTCGCCGTAACTTCAGCTGTTGACCTACCGTCCGAAGTCCACACATAACTGGCTGGTCAGTTGTCGCACATCTCGCAAGATCTAGTAATCTTGTCTACCAATCTCCTGTTCTGCAAATTCAAGCAAAATATCTATGCACTCTCTCGATCGATATAACTTAATATAAGGGCATGGCTAGTCAAATGCTAAGCTGACTGAAAAGTTGTCTTCTGCCCACTGAACTACTTGTTCGGTACTCCATTGAGAGACTGGTAGATGACTAGCCATGCTGGATCTCTCACGCGATCTATTGCGAATGTCACATGCGCGTGCGTATTTCAATAGGAACACGTGTCATAAGGTATTTCACTTTTGTTGTTCCTTCGTCATCAGTATGGGTGAAAATGATTGTTTGGTCACTTTTCTCATTGGCCAATGTATGCTGCAACACAGCGGACATTAATATCTATTGCTATTGGATCAAGTATCTTATGCACGTCAAGACTTCGTTTCTGCTTCATGCATGAGAGCAAAAAAAATGTTTAGCCTATAGTTATTTGCCAGCATTTTGTAGTTTGATATATTAGTAGGGAAAAGTGACATTCTAATCGCAGAAGTATTGGACGAGCTGTAAGAGTGAACTTTGAAAACACTTGATTAAATCATCCATTAAACAGGTCGCTGTCAAATTCGTAGGGACTTGTTTAGACCATACCTTGTTCCAGGACAGTTTCTTCTGTCCAGTCAGGATTCGAAGGTGTCTGTCAAAAATGACCATTGGTGGCATTGAATATGCAGCAGCACAGGTGCAACCCATTACAGGTATTTATGTTTTGCTGCTCGATGTTACAGAATAAGTATGAGGTTTGCTCTTTTGGGTAGCCATGGATCTTGACTTAGGATTTAGGGAAAATTGTACCTTATTTTAAGAGAACATAAACTTGGCTTTTTATAAGCGATTAGTGTTTCTCAACCTTTAATATAGGTGACCAATGTAGTTGCCTAAAACGTTTTGTGTGGATCTTTGCATTGCTGTTTGAGACGAAGTTTTTACTTCGTGTGTAGTACCATGGATACTAGAGCGGGGGAAAGTTTAAAAAGTAATATGTGAAAGCACGTAAATGTATGTGTATACGCAGTGTATATATGTATGTATGTATGTATATATATATATATATATATATATATATATATACCTGATTAACCTAGAATGTTTTGTATGTCATTCAAAGCCTTTGTTTCTGCTTCTTCGGTACATGCCCGCTCGTAATCTTGGATCAAGTTGTGTTCGTGGTTTAGCCAAAGTTGTAGAAGATTTTGCGGTTGAGCGTTTCTGCATAGCGTATCAAACAGTGCACGCAACTGTCTCGGCATATGAAAGGAAGATGCTTCCAACATGCTATTGTCCCATTCACTGTCGTCATCAAGAAGGTGGCGCAGTTTGCATGCTTCGTGAAATGTTGTAACTGTGTGACCATCCACTGTTTTGAGGTCCTCAAAGCTTGTAGCCCCTGGTACATGCAGGAGAAGCATGCGAATGTAGAATCGCTCGCCATCTCTAGGGCTGCCTGAGTACATTCTTGCTATTATTTTATCTTGACCTCTCTTGACATTTTCCCATTTTCCAAGTAATTTTTGAAAACATATTGAGTGGGAATCTCTGTGTACAGGTATTGCCGAGCTACTTCGTCGTGTTCGTTAAGTTTAAACCAAGCGGTGAGATGGGTGTCACGAATAGAAGCATTTTGTAATGCTTCCTGTTCACAACCTCGTTGGAAGTAGACAGGCTGTTGTTGCGGTAGGTGCAAAGACAATCGTATGACAGTGTGTAACTGCTCATGCATGTGGTACTTTGAAAGACACCAGAAAGCTTCAGGTGCGCTGGCATACCTGTGTAGAAAAAAGAAAATGTGATTCTGAATCAGCAGCCTCTCGTGCATAAGTGCTCACGGACATGTACCTGGCATCTAGGAACGTGGAAATTTCGTCATGGTCAAGTTGCGCAGATTGTTGCATCTCGATGTTTGCACAGTCATGTCCCTTGTACACGTACTTGAATAGTACTTCACACTCTTGACTGACATGCAGGCTTCAACATTGATGTGTGCCTGATATTTTTTGGTGAGCCAAGGATTGTATGGCACAACATACTGTACCTATACATTTACAAAGAAAGAAATTTGTCGTCAATTACTTACTCCGTTTCTTATATCACAAATTGCAGGGGCGTACGCAGGATTTCTCTAGAGGGGGTTCGTAACTTACAGGGGCGTACGCAGGAATTATCCAAGGGGGGTTCACAACTTGATTACAACTGTTCTATTTTTGGCAGTCAAACACACCATGACCTTCTTTAATCTTAGCAATACGTGCTGTGAGACTAGCTGTTACTTGGGTAAATGAAACTATTAGAAAGCAAATAACTTGCTCAACATCAAGAGTTATCAAACAGCATACTAGGTGCTTCAATTCTACGTGGATGTTTCTGCATAAACAGTTTGCAGACGTGGTTAATATCAACAGGTGTAGCGTAGTTGACGTGGATGAGAGCTGCAGCAGCAAGACGGTCTTCACTCTGAGTGCTGCGCAGGTAGGTGTTGAGCCGTCGCAGAGCAGAACCGGATCGCTCACAGGAACAAGTGCTCAGAGGCAGTGTTGCAAAAAGCTGCATAAGGACACGCAGGTTTGGCATTGTGCAGACACCAGGAGCCAGGCAGTCTTTCAGAGATTGGGAACGAGACTGCGGAGGAATGTTGAGCCATTTTCTCTTCCAACGAACAAATTCCTCATCAACAATGTCAGGGTTCGGCAAGTCAGCACTGTAGAATATTACAGCCTCTTCAATGTCCTGAAAAGATGATGTTTCACTGATAGAAGACGGCAGGAGTGATTGTAGTCTAGCAACTTTCTGCACATGCTTTGCAAATCGGGCTTTCAAGTCTGCAAGCAAATGATCTAAAAAGGGCAGGAGAACTGTAACTTTAAAGTACTGCTTGGGATCAGAGCATTGATAATTAGAACGATGCTGCTGCCGTTGGCAAGTTCTGGGCACAACTGGAGCAATATCAGACTTAGCAGCAAGGCAGCAACTGTGGTTGTAAATTCTGTCTGAAAATGCAGTCAGTTCATCTGCGTTGAAACGTATGCTAAGAAGCTCTTTCTGACAATCTTCTATCATCATCAAGCCAGAGTAGAGATCTTGAGAAACTCCCTGCAACCTTTTAATGGGTTCTCGAACGTACGAGAGCGTACGGTGCAAAACAACCATTGCATAAATAAAAGAGAAGGATTCCAAGGACTTTAAATGCGCAACCGCATCCTTCTTGTCATCAGCAGAGAATCCGTCACTAAACATGGCGTAGTGTCTACTCCCATAAATTATTACTTCGCACAGCTCTACTAGGTATGGATGACACTGCATGAAGCGCTGCCACCCATCAATATTCTCCACCCATCTGGTTATACAAACATTAAGCAGAGGAGAGCCATGTGCTGCTCCAGCTTGCTGTTGCCTTTCACATACTTGCTTTAGTAGACCTTCCCTCTTTGGTGATGCTCTAATCCAAAGAGTGATGGCCTTGATGACAGAAATACAATTTCGGACGCATGGCTCTGCACAGGCTTGTGCTATTACAAGGTTGAGGGAATGACCGGAACAGTGAGTGTATACTGCCTTTGGCTGCTTGTCTAGAATTCTTCTCTGAACACCTGACTTCTCTCCACTCATTGTTGACGCTCCATCATAACCCTGTCCACGGAGATCCTCAAGTGAAAGACCAAGGTTTGTCAGAAGTCCAGTGATAGCCTGTTCAATATCAACAGCACGAACTCGTACCATTTTTACGAATGAAACAAATTCTTCTCGTATCTCACCAGACGCATCTACAAACCTCAGGCAAACAGCCAAGTGTTCCACATTGTGACTGGAAATTTCATCTGCCAACACAGCATAAAACTTGGCCTCTTTCACTTCCTCAACAATTTTTGCGCGAATAATGTCAAAACCGATAATACCCATTATATCATTCTGTGACCTTGGTGACAGGTATGTACCATTCCGTGCCAAGGGCTGTTCCAGGTGCTTCTTCAAGACTGCATCATTAGCAGCTTGGTTCTTAAGCAATGCCAAGAAATTTCCAGGATTACTGCTGGATGAAATCCCTTCTCGGTGTCCACGCAGTGCTAATCCTTGTTTCGTCAAATACAGTATGGCACGAACTATCTGTTGCAAAATATGCTTATTTGTGGTCAAGCGATCTTGCAGTACCGTGCGTACCATAACATCAAGTCTAGAATCAGGGTTATCTACAACTGCTCTGAATGTATCTGCTTCGTCCATGCAGTGAGCATGATACGTGTGTTTTGCATGAGCTGCCAGCGACTCGCTCAGCTTCACCCAGTTGCGAAAAGGCACGTTTACAAAGAGGCCTTTGTCAGCACGAGTCTTCTCTGAACACAACAGAGCGCATGGTGCACAATACACAGCATCATTGGCTGGGCTGTAGACTAGCCACGAGTATTTAGTAAGCCAATCCGTGTTAAACTTGCGGTTACAGCCATACGAACGAGTAGAAGGCAGTACGGTAGGCGGCGAAGTATGCCTAAAGAGTAATTTGTACTTCTCACCTCCGGAAAGCGCTGAAACGGCTGTGGACACTTCTTTGACTGACATTCCAATCTTGATAGTGAGACCTACGTCAAATGGGCGACCAACGAAATCCGTGCACGTCGTGGCATTCTCCCTCACCGTGTCTTGGACCTGAGTGTCTAGATTTGACGTCGGGTGGCTGTTGCTTTCCTCAGTCAACACAGAGCAAAGCCGTGGCCGTCGGTTCGGTGGCTGGCAGTCCTCACGATCATTATGTTGCTCACCGCCCGCATCGAGTCGACCAGCTTCGCTTGATGGCCTTTTATGAGCCGCACGGAAGAACGCTGCAATGCTCTGTTGATGCGCCATTTTAGCTTGTCCTCGGAGAACCGTAATCAACACCGTGCAAGCGCATGAGTTACATAAACTTCATCTCGGCCTTGTAGATCCAGTAATAGGCGCGCCGAAAAGTTAAGTGCTGTACTACTTTATAGATTTATATTATTTTTTACAGATAATTTCAATGTATCCAAAATCGGGAGTCTCGTTGTGTCTTCTGCTGTCCCCATATGTAATGGTGCTGTGTAGTTGCGCTCATGCGGCATTGCCTAATTCGAATTCCGCCATTACCTAGCGCCTAGAGGGGGTTCGTCCGAACCCCCTCGAACCCCCTCTGCGTACGCCCCTGAATTGATGTTGTTTGTACTCGCCTGTTGTCCAATTGAACACTTGCTATTTGTACTGTACTGTACGCCCATTGTCACGTCTCCTGTATTGCGCGTAGCCATTACCTGATAAAAATGTCTCTTCGTTAAAACCCTTCGGAAACATTTTGCTGCAGACGTCATTAACCATGCATACTGACTGTGGTTTAAGAACACTGTATGGTCCGTATCATAAAATGACTTACCCATTCTGTAAAGGTCAGGGACTGCACGTTCGTCTGGTATCTCAGCACAGATGATGCTGTCTACATCATGACCGTCTCTCAGTTTTCGGTTTTGATCGAGAACGACAAGTATGTGACAGTGAGGTAAACCTCGTTTCTGAAATTCGATCACATGCACCATGGCCACAGGTTTTCCCTCTGTCTAATGTCTGTAAGAAGTTCTTGTAGATGTTTCTTAAAAACACGTGCTACCAAGTCTGGTCTGTTCTCAACAGTCATTCCTGCAGGCAGATTTTCTGTAATTTCTAGAGTCTTAGAATTGCAAGTAAAGGTTACGAAACGACCTGGCTTTCCAAATTTTGCAATAATAGCCATAGCATCTTGAGCATTACCATTCTGCCAGGTTGCAAGTGTTGTTGGGCTGCGTGAGACTGTAAATGATCCATTAGTCCTTGATATAACTTCACACGTAAGAGTTGACTGATTCCGTTAAACATAATCTAACCGTGACTCCTCCACTTTAACATATGCGTCTATCAGGTAGTGTTGAAATAGTTTTTCTGCTGACTAAATTGGTTTTAAATATGGAAGGTACGTTGTCTGAACATGACGAAACATGTGGTTGCACTCATCACGCTGCTGTAACAACTCTGCTTAGCATGTGCTGTCGAATATCATCATCATCTTCATAAACTCTTGGCCAAGAAAGGCCGCTTTCCCTTCTGGAAGCAAACGTGTTACTCTGGCATTTCTTCCGTTAGAGTGCATTTGCAGGGCAGTCTTTTGAAAGATTGATATGTAAGAGTAACCGTCAATAAACTACCATCCACAAATTATACAAGACAATTTGACAACCTGATTCACCACTTCTTGACGTAGTCTAGAACATTCTGCTATTGATGTAAATAGTAACTTTATATGATTGACCGAATAACATATAACTGACGCATACTCAGAACATACTAAACGATTGTGACTCTTAATTAACTGAGATACAGCATCATTAGAACAATCCTGGCTTTGCACTATATCACTGTTGCCATGCATGCCATAGCCACGTTTTAGAAAATAGAGTCAAATACGAATTTGTATACTACACTACTTTCAAACACGTATGTACGATTTAGGCGTAACTGGAATATATGCAATATTACAATATGTATTTTAAACCTAGCTGTTTCTGTAAATGTTGAACACTACTTGCTTAGATTCGGCTTCCTCAGTAGCCGTACACATATTCAATAATCTAGGAGCCATTGTTCGCTTAGCTGCAGGGCGACTCTTCACAGTACTAGGTGATGCATCGTCTCCGGTGGTGTTGTTCGACGTAAATACCAGTCCTGCTTGTCATGTACCTTCACCCGCAATTCTGCTGCAGCCCGAATGCACCGAGCACAGCGCTGGCAGATCTGCTGTGGCAGACCATCTGTCAAAATAATCTGCATCTTCTGCTGCAGTCCTCCTTGGGACGCAAACACTAGAAACAGTCTGACTCCAGCACGAGTAGACACCGGCGTATTCGGCCGTCGGAGACGAACGGTCGAGTCGGATTTCGCCTAGACTGCCTCCGGCGGCCAGAAACGGGACTTTGTCGGCCTGAAATGAGATGCACCGGTGTTTGTTCAAATAGTTACCCGAGTATGCGGATGTGCGTGTGCTCGCCAGCCACTTTACGCCATCCTTTAATTTCCACAGCTGATAGAGTGCAAGATGCGTCCGCTGCAGTTGGAGTGAGCCGGCTCACCGGGTCACTTTTGCGTGCGTGCGTCTTCTTCGCGGAAGTGGCGTACAACAATAGCTTGCCACTGCCCGTAGAGGGGGTTGGTACTAGGATAGTTAGAATAGCTGAACACGTAGTGGAAAATGTATAAGGAGTGCATGCATATCGGTAGGTAGCGAAGACTCTATTCTCCGTTCAATCGAGATGTCGACCTTAAACTTCTTGGAAAATTGATGGATACTATTCTGCTTTGTGGTGCGGTCTTCTTTGACTCTGTAATTGCCTGAAAGCGTATCAAACGTCTTACACGTGATGGACATGCGCACTTTACCACGACTCTTCTCGACACTGTACTGCAAGCTGGTTTACATTACATTGTACTGTTTTTAGCATATATACTGAAATGATGAGCGATGTGTATATTATCAAAGATATAGTCAACGTCGTCGTTTACATGCTACAGTACTGTAGGACTAAGCGGACTGTGGCAGATCTGCTTGAGCTGAGTGACACGCCCAAAATGGTGGGAACTATAGCCTCCCTCATGCCACCGACGTAGGTACGCTACGCCAGTGGAGTAGAAATCGAGGAACGACAAACTCCAAACTCCAAACAACTGCCACAAGAAGGTTAATATCTTAGCAAAAAAACCGTCTAATTTGATCACTTGATGTAGTGTCTCGATCTATGGCTTCATCACTATACTGAACACAGGAGTTGTTTCGCTGTCGATTCTGGACGGGCGAAGTCGCGTGTCGTTTGGTTTGGAGGACCTCCGCATCTTTGATTCCTTGCGTAAAAAGGCACTTCTCTCTTCCATGTCCCTTTCTCTAGATGTATACGCCAATTAAAGAGCCATTTCGGAGATCTGTGTTAACGCAAAATTTCAGAAACGCGCGCTAACATACATTTGCGGCAAAAGAAGCAATGGCTGCCTTGATGGAAGTGACTTGCAACAGCGGTTCAGACTCATCCAGTGAATGAGAAATGGAATGCGAAGTTACAGTTGAGTCCAGTTTTTACGACAGGGCCCCCTTCGGTGTGCGGTAAAATTGCGTGGTTCTGGGTAAGTTGTGATTGCGGTAAGAAGAACAAGTGTGCCAGAGCGCGGTCAAGTGGTCGTGGATGCGTTTGCAAGGCAAACAAGACCAACTGCACGCCTTTGTGTAACTGTAGCCGCACGTGTTGCACAAATAGGGTAGGTTGATCTAGACGAGTGTACAAATTGGAACTCCAAAACCCCTGTAACTATAGTTTGACGCCACAATTGATCCGTCATCTGCGAGTGCTGTCCATCGTCAGCTTCCTCCGAGGGAGCGCTTCTATTCGGGAGATGAAGTCAGGATGAGTTGATATCTGCATGATGTACGTTTCTTTGTTCAATATCAACTATATTACAATTATGTTTCTATAATTATTCCATATTTTGTAAGCGTTATTAAAGTATAAAGAACACAATTTAACTACACCACAAACACTATCTAAAGGTTTGGTATAATTGTGTGTTGTGGTGATGGTGGTGGTGGTGGTGGTGGTGATGATTACAGTGAGTGTGTGCATTGTGGTAAGTGGCAGTAATGGCAGTGGTGACGTGCATTTGTGGTATGGACTGTGAAGACATGATAATGTGCATTGTGGTGGTGGTGGTGGTGCATCATGGTGACCGAGCTTTTGTCTATTCACGAGAACTGCTGTGTAGATTTAGTTTTTTCTGCCATGGTCTTGGTCATGTGACAATAGATATTCCTTTTATATGCTGTTGACTGCTACAACAGAAGAGCAATAATTGTAACATTCTAATTGCAGGAATATGTGAGTTCTCTTACTGGAGAGCAGACAAAGGCCTACTGGTACGAATCCTCTTACAACATAGGTCTCTCTTGCCACTTGCACAAGAATTTTCTGAGCTACCTGTAACAAGCTTGGAACAACCAGACTATCCATTTGCTGGGCCACCCAACCATCTCCACCAAATTGGTGCAAGTTTGGGCGATGCAGAGAAATGCCAACTGCCAGGGAGAACGTGTGTTGTGGCCTTGTTAACTGCACCAGTACCCAGCAGTATTTCCGTTCAACGGTCCTATATCCAGATGTCCTTCAACTGAACATTAGATATCGTGATGACGTATTAAACCTGCGTCCAGACTATTCTGCCGGCTATCGGAAAGCAGCATACAGACAGTAGGTGTTGGGCCAATATGGCTACCTTGGACGGGGAAATCGTCGAGTTGCTCCTTCTTGTGCAGTGTATCCGTCTCCTACAGGGGATTACATGGGTTATAGGAGTAATTAATTTATTAAGTTAATTCTCTTCAGGTTTACTCGGTCTGTTAACACAAAAAAAATTATACAGCATTGACAAGAATTGTAAATGTTTACGTGACCCCAACTACACCACCTTCCGCTGCTACATTGTGTATCTATAGTCTTGATGCCGCAGTCTTTTACAATGCTGCCTCTCTAACAATCAAGATGCTGCAGCTTTCAGTTGCTGTTGTGTTTATCTTTTCAACAGATTACCTGCACGACTACTTTGTCTCTGAATCAACTCTACTGTTGGAGGTGGTTGTATTGGAGCTATTGTAGGAGCAATGTGACAAGGATGTTCTGCAGCGATTTGTGTTCTGTCATGTATTGTCCCTGTCTCTGACTTTCGCAACTAGAGGCATCTTCTCATCAATTCAGGTAAGTAGCTGTACGTTTTGTTGACTTTGACTTTGGTGACTGTCCACTGGCCAGATGACTTGTTGTATTTACGGTGGAACCTTGTTTCTCTAGTACGTTGGTGCTTTTTGTATTCCCGAGTAATGTGGTGGTTATGATCAATTGCTGCCAGCTAACGGCGTGCTCTGAATGCATTGTACCCGACGAAAAGTTCATGGTGATATAAAGAGATACAAAAAAGCACGAATGCCACTGTACCTATAAGAAGTTCTCTTTGATGCATACTTCAAGACCAAATTATGGTAGCTCTCTAGTCAGCCAGTGTGCCTATAAACAAGCATGGGATCTAGTGTACAGAGATGCTAACGAGAAGTATAAATGGAACCTACATCTGAGATAGTACCCAAGTGTATTTAGCCACCTGTTGTTCAGTGCGATGTCACGTAGCATCTGCATTGGTGCCGAGTCGACAGATATAGGCTGTTTCCCTTGTTCGTTCACATCGTCAGCTGTCAATGTGCTGTGGTGACATTCCCCTGTAGCCCATTCATGCTCACCGCTGACATTGTGCAGAACAGAAACCCATCTATTCTATGTAGTTAAATAAAAGAAGAATGACATAAATTTTTATAACTTTTTTATTAGTGAAATTAGTGGAGTACCACCGTCAATGTCTCCACATTACCATCACATTGTGCACAACACCACCAGAAATGGTTGATGATGGAACGCTTCCATTCTCTTAGACTTCCCAATTCCTTTCTTCTTTGATGCCTAAATGTGGTGTTATAACCAAAATGACTACAGCAATGAAAACAGTTACCTCTGACAGGGTTTTGGCCAATTTCTTAGCTTTATGCCACACATCCAATGAAAGAGCTATGTTCTTGTACTCTAGGTCCCGAGCTACAAGGAAAAAAACTTACACATAGTTAGACTAAATCGTGACTGACAGTCAAATACTGACACATCATCGCAGCAATAGATGTCGATGCATTGGTGAAAAGTTCAACTATATTGACTTTACCCTTCACAGCTGCAAGAGCACGTTGAAGCCCCAGCTTTTCCATCCGTACTGACTCCAGGTCCACTTCTCGCTTATCTACAACCTGTACTTCAATGATACAGTTTGTTTCATTATCCATGAGTGAGAACTATATAGTGTCTTTGTACTTGATAGAAAGTGGTTGTTTTGATATATTGGAGATTGAACGATGTACAGAAAAGAGCAATTTTGTTGAAGTTGTTGCCAGACAAAGAATTGAAGATGCCATCAAGACATTGTTAACAAAAAAAGGGTACCTATTTCTGGAGTAGCATCTCATGGAACTGCTCCATTGCCACTGTGGCCTTGGAGACATTTCCACTGGATGTTCAGTGTACACCCTACGGTATATTTTATAGGAAATTGATGCCTGGCAATTTGGTTGTCTGCAGGTTTTGCCCAGAGGCTGGATTATACAGTCAACATCACACACAACACGTTCATTCACAGGTTCTTCAGAACTATTTTCTAGCCTGCTTGCTGTCATAAACAATAGCTTTATAGATTCAGAATTGTTGCCTATGATAATAGAGGTTGGATAATAAATTATACAATACAATGAGATACATTGTTTGAAAGTAGACTCTACATTCCTCTGCATCATCCAATTCAGTGTTAAATGTTTCTTACTGTTGTGTACTCACGGTAATACTCTGTTAGACTTCCAGTCTCACGTCCGTTGCACAAGTACAGTACCCGGCTACACAACTGCTGTTCCCCGGATATGCCGGGCCACTACTCTACACCCCCTGTGCTATTCTGAAACAACGCAACCCAACAGCGCTAAAACTAGTGCTAAAACAACCAATCACTTTGCATAGTCCGTAACATATTCTGCCAAGCGAGCGGGTGGTAGTACTCTCCGCCCTGACCTGGTACATGTGGCATTTCCTCCTTCTGGTACTGGTGTGGGTGGCTCTGGTATCTGACATTCGTTAGGAGCTTCCTGTCTGCTGTCCATTTCTTGTTGTGTCTGTGTTTCCCCCTCTTGCCCAGTTACTGGCTCTCGCCCTGGTAATGGCTGAGACAACGCTACCTCTTCTGTCTTTGAACCTGTATCCTTGCTAGGGACTCCCTCAGGATGTGGCCCTGATCTCATTTGGTCCGCGTGTAACCTGTGTGTTCTGGTAGGCGTTGCCACTCTGTAGGACACCGGTCCAGTTTGGTCCTCGACGGTTCCGACAAGCCACTTGGGGCCCAGATGGTAATTTCTAAACCAGATCGCTTGTCCTTTGGCAAAACCCTTTGGCGGACGATATTCGTTTTGTATCAGTTTGCTGTTGACTTCCCGTTCCACACTTGGTTTAACCAAGTCCAGTCTTGACTTGATGTTTCTACCCAACAAAAGCTGAGCCGGACTCTGTCCCGTAGTGGCCTGAGGGGAGTTCCGATATGAAAGCAAAAACCTATCCAGTTTGTGTTGTGCTGTTCTCTCCCTTTTCTCTGCTTTCATGGCTCTCTTGAATGATTGCACCAAACGCTCCGCCTGACCATTCGTCGCGGGATGATATGGTGCCCCGTGACATGTCGAATACCATTCTTGCACATGAACATTCTGAAACACTCTGATGTAAACTGTGGACCGTTATCTGATATTACTTGGTCAGGTAGGCCCAACCGAGCAAACAATGTCCGCAAAGTTGCCACTGTCTCCTCAGCCACGGTGCTTCTCATGGAAAAAATTTCAGGCCATTTGCTGTATGCATCGATGACCAAAAGATACATCTGTCCGTCGAGGGGTCCTGCAAAATCTACGTGCAGCCTCTGCCAAGGTTTAGCTGGGTACTCCCATCTATGGAGCGGCCCTCTACCAGGTGTCCTCGCATTCTCTTGACATCCTACACAGTGTCGAACCTCTCTTTCAATGTCTCCATCTATGCCCGGCCACCACACGAATGACCGAGCTAAACCCTTCATTTTCACCATCCCGGGATGGCCCTCATGCAAGGTTTCCAACACCCTTGCTCTAAGCTTGGTTGGTACCACCACTCGAGATCCCCACATCAGGACCCCCTGATGTGTAATCAATTCGTTTCTCCTCCTGTTGAACGGGATCAGTTCCTTTTCTGTATCCAGTGACTGCCCTCCTTGCTGCACCATCTCCATGACCTGAGATATGAGGCGGTCTTGTCTGCTTGCCCTTTCAATATCTTTTGCTGTAACCGGCAAGGTATCCACAATGCTATTGTAAAAAATGGCTGTATCATCTGTTCGATCTGGAATCTCGTCATCCACAGGTAGTCGTGATAGTCCATCACAGTTGGCATGTTGCCCTGTTGGCCGGTACTGGATGTCGTATGTAAATGCTCCCAGAAACAAACTCCAGCGTTGTAGTCGAGCTGCAGCGGTGACTGGAATAGCCTTGTCAGGGCTCAAAATAAATTTCAGTGGTTGATGGTCGGTGATCAGTGTAAACCGGTGCCCTTCCAGATACAGTCTGAATTTCTTTACTCCCCAGTAAAGTGCGAGCGCCTCCTTCTCTATTTGCGCATACTGTTTCTCCGCCCCGCTTAGAGAACGGGAAGCATATGCGATGGGTCGTTCGCTACCGTCCGGAAACATGTGTGAAAGGACTGCGCCTAGTCCATAGGATGAACTGTCGCAAGCAAGTGTTACTGGTAACCCAGGATCAAAATGTGTGAGAATCCTATCTTGCAACAACATCTGTTTGACCTTGGTGAAGCTTTTTCCCTGGTCTTCACCCCACTCCCACGGGGCGTCCTTTTTCAACAGGTCATGCAAAGGTGCAAGCTCCGTCGACAGATTTGGCAAGAATCTGGCGTAATATTGGATCATTCCAAGGAAAGACCTCAGCTGTTGAATACTAGATGGTACTGGCATCTGAGTGATGGCTCGTGTCTTCTTTTCCGATGTGTGTAGACCTTTCGCCGATATTATGTGGCCACAATATTCTACGGAATCGCTCAAGAACTTGCACTTCCCTTTGTTAGCCTTCAAGCCATACTCCTCCAGCCGATGAAGAACCATCTCCAAGTTGGTCAAGTGGTCTTCTAGGGTGTGGCCCGTGATGATGATATCGTCCAGGTAGCATCTGGTGCCCGGTATTCCCATCAGAACTTGTTCCATCGCTCGTTGCCATATTGCTGGGGCTGAAGCTACTCCGAACGGTAGGCGCTTGAACCGATACAGGCCCCTATGGGTGTTGATGGTCATTGCCAACTGGGAGTCTTCTTGCAGCTCCATTTGCAAGTAGGCTTGCTTCAGGTCGATGACTGTGAAGTGTTTCCCTCCTCCCAAGCCTGCATAAATCTCCTCAATTCGAGGGAGTGGGTAGGTGTCTATCTCTAGCTGTGGGTTAACGGTCACTTTAAAATCGCCGCAAATCCGAACGTTGCCTCCTTTCTTGACAGGAGTAACTATTGGCGCCGCCCACTCGCTGTGCTGTACCCGTTCTATCACGTCCTCAGACTCCAGCCTATCTAGTTCTTGCTCCACGGCTTTCTTCCTCGCGAAAGCCACCGGTCTTGCCTTCCAAAAACGTGGTGTGCTGTCACTCCGCAACGCTATTCGGGCCTTGATGCCTTTCATGCGCCCCAACCCCAATCCAAACACATTGGGGTGTCGTGCTAGCAGGTCTTCTAGTTCTTGAGTTGCGTTCAGATGGAGGAGTGACCATTGCAGTCGGATGGCTTTCAGCCATTCTCGTCCCAAAAGAGCTGGCCCTTTTCCGGGTAGTACATACAAGGGCAACTGTTGTTTCTGGTGATTATGTTCTACGTTCACTGTGCACACTCCCATTGGTTTGACGGTCTCTCCAGTATACGTGTGCAGCAACAGATCTGTCTCTTTGATGGAGACCTGCTGTCTTAGTTTCCTCTTGTATTCCTCATGACTTATGACTGATACGGCCGCCCCAGTGTCTAATTCCATGACAATGGGTTTCCGTTCAATTTGCACCTGTACCTCCATGGCGTGGTTTCTGCCAAGACTGAACAAGTTGTACAAGTCACTGTCACTCTCACTATGTTCCTCCTTCTCCCATGCTTCCAGGCATTTCATCGCTGGTTTCTTCTTATTTTCCTTCCGAATTGGTCCCTTGTCAGATTGGACTTCTTTTCTTGGACCTGGTTTGGTCCTGCACATCCTTTGTACATGTCCTTGTTTTTGACAACGAAAACATGTAGCTGTTCTAAATCGACACTCTCTGGCTTCATGTGCTCCTCCGCATCGATAACATGTGGTTGATCCCGTTGTCATTTGATGAACCTCAGCCATCCCGACCGTGTCTTCGTGTGGTCGTGGTTGGAGTCCTGCCTCTCCTCTGAGCGTCTCCACATCCCTACTGGCTTGCTCCATTGCCACACAACGTTGTACGGCTTTGTCAAACGTAAGGTCCGTCAACGTCTCTCCTAATAGCGTCCTCAACATCCGATCATCTTTGATACCCGCTATGAATCTGTCTCTGAGACGCTCATTTCTTTGGTCATCGTGGAATTTGCACTTTGCTGCTAGGTGCCTGAGGACTTTGACAAAATCACTCACCGACTCCGTAGATTTACGCACCCTAGTGTCAAATTCATAACGACTCACGAGAGGAGATTGTTCGGGCTTGACGTGGTCCTTTACCACCTGTACGATCTGTTCATATGTGACGCCGCCGTCGCTAGGTGGTGTTGGCGCCAACAGGTCCTTGATCAATTGGAATGTTTCTGTGGGAACATTCGTCAGCAAGATTGCTTTCTTGTGCTGCGCGTTTGACACACCATTAGCCACGAAGAAGAAATCCATCTGTTCCGTATAGCTTGGCCAATCTCCTCCCGGAACGTAGCGACTCGGCTTCCCTAGCAGTGGTCCACGGGGTGCGTCTGCTATCTGTGCTCTGCCGTTGCTAGCTTGTGGTTCTTGATCGACCATCCTCGTCGCCAGTGTTGTGTACTCACGGTAATACTCTGTTAGACTTCCAGTCTCACGTCCGTTGCACAAGTACAGTACCCGGCTACACAACTGCTGTTCCCCGGATATGCCGGGCCACTACTCTACACTTACTATCTCTACTGCCTGTCACAATCTGTGGGGCTTCTTTGGAAGCAACATCTGCCATGACTGGATCATCTAGAAAGCTTACATCTAGTTCGTCAATCATTGAGTCATTCTCATATCCTGATTCTTCACTATGGAGATACACGTGAAAGACATTTTACTACAACGCACGCAGTTCAGGCTTGCGATTTCTTACCTATCAGGTTCATATTACTCATCAGCTGAGTCTGAGTCAATGAGAAAAGACAACAGCAATTCATGGCTAGATGATAAAATATTTCCTAAGGGAAATGCATGTAAAGTGAGCATTGGAACATACTGTTCTGAGCTCAAACACGTTTCTCTTTGATCACCCACTCAGTAGAATCACTTTTAGACTCCAGGGAGCTTAGATGGGTGTCCTCTGTTTCCTCAAAGTGTATTTCTGTTTACTCTTGGCTATTGAAAAATTGTAGATGTTATATATAGAAATCTGCAGGTACAAAGCATCATACAACTTGGTAAAGAAGTCTTTCTGTTTGATTGTTTGTACAGAACCCAAACTCTGTCGGTGTCTGATTGTGTAGAGGTAACTGTAATGCTCGGATGTCTCTGATATAGATAGATACGCTATAGCACTAGAATCTGCTATACTTACACGAGGTCCAGTTCAGCGCATGCGTCCGCCTCGCCCAACTCAACACAATGCAACCTACCCAGCTATATGTGTCCATTACAGTAACTGAGGAATAGCAGCAAATCTTGATTAGCTACTACTAAAATTAGTTAATTTTACCACAGTACGTGATACCAAATGTCTGTTGCATGAACATGCTAGAAGTGTCATCTCCTCCCAAGTCTGGAGTTGTCCTTGAGTCTTCCAATGAGTTGTCACTTGCAATTCGATCTGCAGAGTCGCTTCTTCTACTTCTACACATAAAATTTCACAATGGACTACACTAGAGAACTTGAAAATGTCGTTACTAACTTGCAACTTTCATAAATTGACAGAAAATGCAAGACAACGCTGGTCATACTCCGAAGAGACAGAGAATCTTATATCGAAGTCAGCTGTTCATACGTCGTTTGTCGCACACGAACACTAAGAGACAGAGAATCTTTTAAAAAAAGTCAGTTGTTCGTACCTCGTTTGTCGCGCACGGACACTAACAAAAGGATCCGAAGGCGAGCGGCATCGGCATCCAGACCTGTTTCGTCGTCCGCCGCGCTTCCGCGGAATCAGGTAAGGAAGCCTTACAACAGTAGCAGATATGCTGTCGATGTCACGTGATGTTACACGTGATGGCTAGAAAACATCTTCGGCGTTACGCTATAAATCGTTGCCCGCCGGATAAGTATGAGTAAGTTGTGCATAAGTGTTTGAGCTATTGAACCAAACTGCACGTTAGACAAACTGTGATCTAGGGTAGCTAAGTTGGAGTCCAGATCGAAAATGTTACAGACGCGTCTGATAGAATTTATCATTTAGTCAGTTAAAAGCATGCGTAAGCATAGTTTGTTCTGAGAATGCGTCAAATGCAGGGGCGTACGCAGGATTTCTCTAGAGGGGGTTCGTAACTTACAGGGGCGTACGCAGGAATTATCCAAGGGGGGTTCACAACTTGATTACAACTGTTCTATTTTTGGCAGTCAAACACACCATGACCTTCTTTAATCTTAGCAATACGTGCTGTGAGACTAGCTGTTACTTGGGTAAATGAAACTATTAGAAAGCAAATAACTTGCTCAACATCAAGAGTTATCAAACAGCATACTAGGTGCTTCAATTCTACGTGGATGTTTCTGCATAAACAGTTTGCAGACGTGGTTAATATCAACAGGTGTAGCGTAGTTGACGTGGATGAGAGCTGCAGCAGCAAGACGGTCTTCACTCTGAGTGCTGCGCAGGTAGGTGTTGAGCCGTCGCAGAGCAGAACCGGATCGCTCACAGGAACAAGTGCTCAGAGGCAGTGTTGCAAAAAGCTGCATAAGGACACGCAGGTTTGGCATTGTGCAGACACCAGGAGCCAGGCAGTCTTTCAGAGATTGGGAACGAGACTGCGGAGGAATGTTGAGCCATTTTCTCTTCCAACGAACAAATTCCTCATCAACAATGTCAGGGTTCGGCAAGTCAGCACTGTAGAATATTACAGCCTCTTCAATGTCCTGAAAAGATGATGTTTCACTGATAGAAGACGGCAGGAGTGATTGTAGTCTAGCAACTTTCTGCACATGCTTTGCAAATCGGGCTTTCAAGTCTGCAAGCAAATGATCTAAAAAGGGCAGGAGAACTGTAACTTTAAAGTACTGCTTGGGATCAGAGCATTGATAATTAGAACGATGCTGCTGCCGTTGGCAAGTTCTGGGCACAACTGGAGCAATATCAGACTTAGCAGCAAGGCAGCAACTGTGGTTGTAAATTCTGTCTGAAAATGCAGTCAGTTCATCTGCGTTGAAACGTATGCTAAGAAGCTCTTTCTGACAATCTTCTATCATCATCAAGCCAGAGTAGAGATCTTGAGAAACTCCCTGCAACCTTTTAATGGGTTCTCGAACGTACGAGAGCGTACGGTGCAAAACAACCATTGCATAAATAAAAGAGAAGGATTCCAAGGACTTTAAATGCGCAACCGCATCCTTCTTGTCATCAGCAGAGAATCCGTCACTAAACATGGCGTAGTGTCTACTCCCATAAATTATTACTTCGCACAGCTCTACTAGGTATGGATGACACTGCATGAAGCGCTGCCACCCATCAATATTCTCCACCCATCTGGTTATACAAACATTAAGCAGAGGAGAGCCATGTGCTGCTCCAGCTTGCTGTTGCCTTTCACATACTTGCTTTAGTAGACCTTCCCTCTTTGGTGATGCTCTAATCCAAAGAGTGATGGCCTTGATGACAGAAATACAATTTCGGACGCATGGCTCTGCACAGGCTTGTGCTATTACAAGGTTGAGGGAATGACCGGAACAGTGAGTGTATACTGCCTTTGGCTGCTTGTCTAGAATTCTTCTCTGAACACCTGACTTCTCTCCACTCATTGTTGACGCTCCATCATAACCCTGTCCACGGAGATCCTCAAGTGAAAGACCAAGGTTTGTCAGAAGTCCAGTGATAGCCTGTTCAATATCAACAGCACGAACTCGTACCATTTTTACGAATGAAACAAATTCTTCTCGTATCTCACCAGACGCATCTACAAACCTCAGGCAAACAGCCAAGTGTTCCACATTGTGACTGGAAATTTCATCTGCCAACACAGCATAAAACTTGGCCTCTTTCACTTCCTCAACAATTTTTGCGCGAATAATGTCAAAACCGATAATACCCATTATATCATTCTGTGACCTTGGTGACAGGTATGTACCATTCCGTGCCAAGGGCTGTTCCAGGTGCTTCTTCAAGACTGCATCATTAGCAGCTTGGTTCTTAAGCAATGCCAAGAAATTTCCAGGATTACTGCTGGATGAAATCCCTTCTCGGTGTCCACGCAGTGCTAATCCTTGTTTCGTCAAATACAGTATGGCACGAACTATCTGTTGCAAAATATGCTTATTTGTGGTCAAGCGATCTTGCAGTACCGTGCGTACCATAACATCAAGTCTAGAATCAGGGTTATCTACAACTGCTCTGAATGTATCTGCTTCGTCCATGCAGTGAGCATGATACGTGTGTTTTGCATGAGCTGCCAGCGACTCGCTCAGCTTCACCCAGTTGCGAAAAGGCACGTTTACAAAGAGGCCTTTGTCAGCACGAGTCTTCTCTGAACACAACAGAGCGCATGGTGCACAATACACAGCATCATTGGCTGGGCTGTAGACTAGCCACGAGTATTTAGTAAGCCAATCCGTGTTAAACTTGCGGTTACAGCCATACGAACGAGTAGAAGGCAGTACGGTAGGCGGCGAAGTATGCCTAAAGAGTAATTTGTACTTCTCACCTCCGGAAAGCGCTGAAACGGCTGTGGACACTTCTTTGACTGACATTCCAATCTTGATAGTGAGACCTACGTCAAATGGGCGACCAACGAAATCCGTGCACGTCGTGGCATTCTCCCTCACCGTGTCTTGGACCTGAGTGTCTAGATTTGACGTCGGGTGGCTGTTGCTTTCCTCAGTCAACACAGAGCAAAGCCGTGGCCGTCGGTTCGGTGGCTGGCAGTCCTCACGATCATTATGTTGCTCACCGCCCGCATCGAGTCGACCAGCTTCGCTTGATGGCCTTTTATGAGCCGCACGGAAGAACGCTGCAATGCTCTGTTGATGCGCCATTTTAGCTTGTCCTCGGAGAACCGTAATCAACACCGTGCAAGCGCATGAGTTACATAAACTTCATCTCGGCCTTGTAGATCCAGTAATAGGCGCGCCGAAAAGTTAAGTGCTGTACTACTTTATAGATTTATATTATTTTTTACAGATAATTTCAATGTATCCAAAATCGGGAGTCTCGTTGTGTCTTCTGCTGTCCCCATATGTAATGGTGCTGTGTAGTTGCGCTCATGCGGCATTGCCTAATTCGAATTCCGCCATTACCTAGCGCCTAGAGGGGGTTCGTCCGAACCCCCTCGAACCCCCTCTGCGTACGCCCCTGAAATGTCTCAATTTGATTGTTGGTAACCAACAATCAAAGGTGTATGCGGGGCGCAGTTTACTAACGCGTGTGACCGAAATGTTCCTTTAAACAATGCACGTTTACATGCACCGCAATTCAAGTGCCATTCAATATCTATTCTACTTGCCGCTGTCCTTGTGTGAATCTTTGATTTGTAGCGCCTCTCTCGTCTTCTGGTTTGCTTCCAGCCGTGCCTGTGATTTTAAGCTTCGCACACTTGGGCTTGAACTGCCGCAGCCGCTGCCGTGTGAGCACTGCTCCAACTAGGGATGTCCACTGTTTGGTATGATTCGTATCTGATTGACCCCTCGCAAGATGTTTGACAGTGATCAGTAAGCGACGTTTTGCATCTGCGCGACGTATCCACCGCGAATTCACAGCAAAATGGCGATGGATTCGTTTTCAACACGCGGGTTTTCACTACAATTTGCTTTCGAAGCGCTGTCGATTCCCTGTGGTTCGCTGTGGGTCCGCTGTGGGTTCGCTGTGAAACAAGTATTGGCGCATGCGTATGATACTGGAAGGCCACACTGAATTAAATAGCAATTGTTCACTGTTCTATTTCTTACTTCTCCTTCTCTACATTGCATATACTAACTACCACTCTCGATTCAATTTCTGTGCTTCGTACATGCATGCATATGTCTAATGACCATACCCGTCGGACATCTGGCGGGAAGTACACCGACGTTTCACTGCTCTTTAACGGTTTTTAGTAAATTTTATTCTTGTAACAAATAACAGGTAACAACCTCAAACTCTAGAGACTCCTTACGGTAACATCCTCAAACTGTAAATTACTGGCGTACTATAGATTCCGTAAACTCAACACAACATTGGGCTATTATTACTCTATGGTTTGCTATCGCGATACTAGAGGTAGCAATTAGCTAATTGTTTACCTAATTGATGTAACGTTCTACGGTTCTAACTGTAACACTAATCGTCAATGGTGTAGATAGACATCAGGGGAAGGGCTACGATCGCTAGCTAGAGGTGCGACGTCTTGGAAAGAGCGAAAGCGGGTGGCATCTCCAATGGCTTTGAGCACGTTGTCGACTCCGTGCAGTTGAAACGTGTGTGCTGCTGCTCCAGCCGTTCCGCATTTAGGACGATTGCGTTCAAGCACTAGCTTGACCGGCTGGACACTCTAGCCTACCGCCATACCAGTGTGCAACGCAGACCTTGCAGGCGACTATTGATTTACAGCAGCTGTTGTCTATCAAGGGTGGAGTCGGACGGCTGTCCTTGCAAATGACGCATTCGAAAGCGTCATTGAATGCATTCTGGAGCCAGAGGAAGGTGTTATATGCTTATCTATGAATACAGAACAGTAGACAAACCACACTAATTTTGAAGTACATGGTCTGTATTCGAAGCCATCAGTTCCTCCTTGGTAGATTTCTGGAGAAGGTCTTCCGACCACTTTACAGACAGAGATTGTCTGGGCTGTGAAGATGGGTTCGGAACAAAGACATTAGTTTCTTCCAACGTGTTAAGTATCAACCGATAATCTTTGTCAAATGACGGATAAAATGTCTGTCGTTCTGGCGCCAATGTTAGCTCAGACTCGAATAGCTGACATATGTTGTTTACGACGGACAAAGACTTTCCACATCGTACCATGGCGGATCTTGTAAGGTTGGACCCAAGATGTCGAATTTCTTGTTTGAACATCCTATTCAGATGTTCCATGTGGGATCACAAGGTACATTGCCTCCCTGTCGCCCCAGAGTGTTCACTGTTCTTGACCATAGCAGCTGAGTTCTATGTGCCTCTGACAGTAATTGATTCTGTTTGAGAGCTTCAACAGTCTGATTTCTTTTCTTAGAGGCATGGAAGAGCATCAGCCAGAACTTCAGGTATGTCAGAATTCTTTGTCCATCCCCTTCTTTGATAACATCACGAAACCCATGCCAAAGAAGACTGACAGTTGACGGCTCACGTGCATATTTGTAATCGTTATCATGGCAGTTGTCTGCCAGCAACATCAGCTATAGGTTGATCACAAGGCTTGTCAGCTATCGTAGGGAATGCAGCTTTTGCAGCAGCAACAATATGAGCATGCGTAACTGCAAGCAAGAAGTCCTCCGCTTCTTTCATGTTGTCTGCTGGGTCACCTGGAACTGATGAGCGATTAGTAATAGCCTTCAGTTGGTACAAGGTTCCTATGTGTTGTTTAAAGGCAGATGGTTTTGAGTAAAGTTGTTGCCATATAACCTGGAAATAAAGTTATTAATATAGAAAAGTAGAGCATGCAAGCATGCAAGAACAATATTAATGGCATGACTTTTTTATGGTCAGTTTGCATTGGCATACAGTAGAAGACACAAGACTATTGAATACACATAATTATACCTTCATAAGAGCTTGCTGAGCCTGCCAGTCTTCAATCGTTGGAATGACACCATCAAGGCGTAGGACAGCATTGAAATCATTGGCTCTTAGTTGTTGTGCTCCTCTGGCTCTAGCTACAGTCAACTGGTCCCCTCCAAAGAAGATCTTCAGAGTTGAAAATCATTGAATTTTCTGACCATAGTCTCTTCTGTAGCACACATGCTTTGGTTACTGCGACAGTATGGACATATGTATGTAACTTCTCCATGATGTGGCACAGTTCGTCTAATTGCATTTCACTGGGGAACTGGATATCCAAGGGGACCTAAGGGTATAGACAAAGAGTGTGTTTGTAAGCATCTGTATATTCCCCTCCTATCCATCTTCCCACGGGGACACATTCTATATATCTATTCATATGTCCCGGCAGTCAGCCAGTGATCATTGCTATTGATACCATGTATGTAATAGTATATTCATAACGTTAACTATCATAAGTTAAGCTATAGTTTTAGTTGAAGGATCTCTGACCACATATGACTTTTGTGACATTTCCTTTGTATGGATGGCTTGATGCAATGCGCCAGACATCATCTTTCCTTTGATTATTAGATTTTCTCATATGTTGAACAAGGATTCTAAAGAACACACACAATACATAGTTGATGCAAGAATAAAATGTGTTTATATGTGTTGTATGATTAAAGCACCTTGATACAAGAATTCGAAAGTCTCTCCTCAGTATATTCAAATCAGATGATGAAGGTAGTATCAAGTCAACACTCACAAACTGTTGGCAATGCTGAAACGACACCCCAGCAATGCTGACTCGATCTGTGACACCATAAGAGTGACTTCCTTTTGTTCTATCCATACACTGGAAAGACCTTCGAACGTACTTATCTAAGTTGTAACCCACAAGCTTGTAGGACAACATTTCTCCACGTTTCTCAGTCACACCAGCTAAATCCACATCTTCAGATGGAATAGATTCAGCAAGATTATCATCAGCGTAATTGTCATCTAGATCATCACTCAGTTCCATGTCAGTCCCATCATCGCTGGCTATGACTGGACTCGATGAGTCTGATAATGCGAGGGATGATATAGTTTTATCTTCTTCGACTTCATCTTCACTGTGGTCTGACATTAAGATGTTCGGATTTTGCATGTGCAACACTGCTGTTTGCCTGGGATCAAACTATTAATGGCATCCAAAAACTGCTATAACTAAATATATATACTGCACGCGGAAGGTAGCTGACATTATAGTTACAGGTAGGGAAGAATCCAAGAGTTCTTTCATGCTATCTCGCCATTCCAATACGGGGACATATGTCTCACAAGCCATGTCGACCAAACTTAAGGTATATCTATATGGCATGCAAAGCATGAGACGATGTAGGCAATTGTGTGATACCTAAATAGAAGATAGTAATTATTATAGTATTGATTCCATTTATTGACTCTATTATTGCCTGTTTGCTTGCTCCGTTCCCATACAAAAAACAGATGTGGCTTTGTGAAACAAATACATTTTCTGAGACCTTTTTCTTGAGCAGCATACAGCCAATCAGACTCATGGGTGGATAACTGCTGTAATATCATCGCAAGAGTGGGAACATGTGTTGAAAACTCATGCCACACTGCTTCTCAGTTGAAGTTCTCAATGCCTTCAATTGAGGAGCCAATCATACTGGTTTGCTGCCTTGCACATAAAGACTGCATTTCTCGTCTAATTTTGATTGCAAATTGCTGAAATGACAAAGGGATTTGTCCTCGATGATCCAGTGACAGATTTTGCCAGTGATGGGTATTTTCTTTTGGCAATTCTTTTAGCGCACTGCCCACGCCAAGGTGACTGCAATTGTAGATGCTTACGCCTTCTTGATTTGTTATGCTCCAGTGTGACCTGCACAATAAAAATTCAAACTTAATTAAAAACTATTCAACGAACTATTGAGTAACCAGTTAGTGCATTATGCATTCATGCATTCACATACACCTCACACAAATACAGCTAGTACTCTACTTACTGCAACATCAGGTGAATCTAGTAGAGGAAGTTCCCTTTGGCTAGACAGAGAGGCTTCTAAGTCTGCTGAAGTAGTTTCTAAGTCTGCAAAGGGCAGGGGCGTAGCTCAAGGGTTTCCAGAGGGGTTTCCAAATCTTACGAGCTTGATATCTGTAGTGAATATGATAATAGCGTAAACGTTTCACACAACTTCAAAATTGTAAACTAAGTCATTTAGCTGTCTAGCTCAGTGTCCCACGTGTCTTCTGGTGAATCAGTATCCAGTACAAAAGTGTTAGCTAGTTCACTGTCTGAGTATGGCTCTCCAAAGTTTGGGAGAATAATCTTTCTCGGGTTCCTGGCAGAAAATAAGCGGATCACGTCCAAGTGTGACAACTTCCTGTTGTAATGGACATGCAGCATGACAAGTCCGTTGAATCGGATCTGCGACATGGATGCCCGGAGAGATGTCTTGACGCGATTGAGAGCACTTATAGACCGCTCGCACTCACAGGACGTCACAGGCCAGGTGCAGACAAGGCGCAATAGCCTCGACACAGTTGGAATTAGTGGATTACCCATTGCCAAACGCAACGCTTCTGCTACAGTAGCGGGGTGCTCTGAAATGGGCAGTGATTTCAGTATGGCAATCCACAAGTCAATTTCTGCAGACAGCGCATCCAAGTTCGGACTCGCAGTAGGAAAATCACTTTGATATGCCTTTCCAAATTCAAGAATATCTGCTTTGGCTGAAGCATCACGTAGCAAAATCGTCGGCATAAATGACATTCCTTTCATAGCTAGTTGTTGAAGGTTTCCAAACCGGATATTCATTTGCGAAATAATGTCATCTAGTAGCGGTATACTCACGTTCAGGCGATAGTAGTCAACTGGCGTTTGCGCTGGAATGTTCCCACGGTACGTCTGCCTACTGCAATATCTTGGGAGACTCTCTTGCACTCCAGTCTTCAGACACAAAGCCTGAACGTCTGTCCACCATTCACCATGCCTGTCGTTGATGTTGTCCCGCATATCTTGAAGAACGGAGATGACTCTAGCGACGTGTTTGTAAGCCTTTGCAACATCTGTGGCTTTCTCTTGGAGACTTGATGTTAGGCTTTGAATTGCAGCCATCAATTTTGATGTTATCACAAATGTTGCAAGAAATCGGAACTGGGTTAGGTTATTGTGGAGAGATGTAGCAGAGGAGGAGCTAGTAGCGTTCCATGTAACTGTTCCACCCCTGTTTCTGCTGATTGTCTCCAACGTCGTTAAAACAGCTGGATAAAGCTCAGCAAACACGACAAGGGCTGCATGTCGCGCTACCCACCTTGTTTTGCACAAATCAACCAACTTTTTCTTTGAGTCGCCACCCTCTCCTTGACGCCATTCATGAACTATCTCAGCCATAGCATGAGCACGCTTTGGTGAATATTTGAAAAAGATGTTGACGTCTAACAATGATGACCACATAGACTGGATGAAAGGCAGTTTGCTTAGCCTTATTATACACAGGTTGAGACAATGTGCACTGCAATGGAGGTACAGCGCTTTTGGGCATTCTGCAGTTACTCTGCTTGCACAACCCTGCAAAGGTCCAGCCATATTCCCTGCACCGTCGTAGCCTTGTCCACGAAGCTTCTCTTTTGGCTGCAAGCCCATTTCCGTCATTGTGGTCAGTAGCAGATTAGCTAAAGCTAGCCCGGTGGTGCCATCAGAGCAACAGAGAAATTCAGCCAACTCTTCACGAATGAGTCCAGACTCATCGACGAAACGAAGAACCAGGGGCAACTGTTCTTGGTTGCTGGCATCAGCAGATTCGTCTGCACACACTGAGAAAAATGGTGCTTTTCTGACATCTCTCAATATGTCTTCTTGTATAACCTTCCCACAGCACTCAATCAACTCGTTCTGTATTGTTGGGCTCAGGTAAGACGCACGTAGTCCTCGAGCAGACTGAGACATATGGAAGTCCCTCAACAAGTGTTCATCACCTGCGTCCACACGAAAACGCAATAGAGCTAGAAAGTTTCCAGGATTACATGCTAACTGTTCGTTGGGGTCCCAAGTAAATCCTTTCTCTCTGTGGCCACGCAAAGAAATGTTCTGGCGTCCACAAAACTCTACAGTCTTGATCAAGGCACAAAGCTTGGCTATATTTTCCTGTTTTTGCTTACTCCCTTGGTCTACGACAAGCTGAAGAATATTTGCCTGACCATGTCTCCTGGTTGCAATGAAATGGCTGGCCCTGGTACAGCAGACCTTATGACATTCCTGTTGGTCATGCTTTCTAAGGGTCTCAGACGCTTTGGTGAACTTTACCATTGCTTGTTTGCAGAGCTGGCCTGTTGATTGATCAGTGCTGAAAAGTGCACAAGGTAGACAATATCCACCATTTTGGCTTGGAGAATAAACTAGCCAGTTATACTTTTCAAGCCATTGTAATTGAAAATAGCGCTTGGTATCTCGCCCACTCTTCTTCTCTTGCCGAGGAGGAAACGGAAAGTGGCTGTCTGGAACAAAATGACCCAACAGCAAGGAGAGCTTTGTATCATCCTGCAGTTTGTTTGGATCTACCAGTTCTCCAACATCGTTTCCTACGACATCATACGATACACTATTTATTACTGTACAGCCGCCGACTGCAGTACACTCACTAATCGCTCTGCAGGCTTCAGCAGGATCACGTTCATCCCCATTGACAAATGCAAGCACTTCAACACGATCGCTTACATGATCCCCGCTGCCACCAGATCCAGTGACTTCTATACTGAGGTCTGCAGTTTCATATGCTTCACTTGTCATTGGGTTCAGTTCCAAATTGATGGAATGCGACGATGCCCGCTCAGAATCTACACTCTCTTGAGTGGGGTCCCCGCCTCGAGATCTCTTTCTAGCAGCTTCAAAGAGAGCACTGATGGTCAGTTGGTCTTTAGAACGCCTCTTCATTGTCCACAGTCACTTTCGGAAATTCCCTCTCTTCACGTGTCAGGAGACTAGGAAAGGTGCCCGCCACGTGCAAAGTTGGAACACTAGCGCGCGTTAGGCGTGCCTTGACGTCCTTGCCGGTCACGGAGCGTATGTAGGGTGTACAGTACACCACAGGAATCACTGCCGAATCTATATCAAAAACTGTACGGGAGAAGGTGTGACGTAAGACAATGAGTTGATATTAGACGGCTGTTGCTTGGGGGGTTTCCAGACCCCCTGGAAACCTCTTGAGCTACGCTACTGAAGGGAATAGAACTTTCAGATCGTGCTTGTTCGACTGATTCAGAAGTGTGAGCTAAAGACATTGAAAAGTACAAATTTTAGCTAGGAAATTATGTTACTAACATGAATTTAATTTAATTGCATCTGGAGAGAATGGGTTTCATCAAGACGAGGACATTTCGCAGAACCTTCTTCTCTGTAAATATAAATATAAATGTTCATGACCAGCGAATACGAACCCGTCTTGTCACCATGAAAGTGTTGTATCTCAATCTAGGCATGCAATTTACTAGTATGTAAGCGAGTCGCAGCTTACCTCTGTTGTTTCGAAATTCCCCTCGGATAAGGACCTGCCGTGCCATCGTCTTTATCTCTTCTCTCAACCCTTGAATTTGCTGCTCTAGCTTTGGTCGGCAAATGTAACACAAACAGGTTCCAGCCGTTTTTGTGTTCAGCTGGTCCACAAAAGAACGTCCGATTCGCTTGCCAAGATGTCTACATCGCTTGAGCATTGCGACAGCCTTTTGTTTTTGTTTTTGTGCGTTTTGTTGGAAAGAGACCCCAAGCACAAAGCACGACAGTCTGGATCCATTGTGTAACTAAAAATTAACTTCCGTGGTTTTGATTACACGTTTACGTTAATGTAATTATCTGCCACCCGGAAGTCGGTGGTGGGTGGCACCACTGCTTGTGTGCAATTTCACCAAACCCTTTCCCGCTGGTAGATATAAAAATGGAGGCGTTTGGCTACGCGAGACTATCCCACAAGGTGGACGTTTCGACTCACTTCCGTCAAGAGCTTCTTGATGAGTTACTTGATCATTCTGAAAGCCCTGAGGGAAATTGAGCAAGGGCATGATGACTATGCTGCAAAAGCAAGTGGCTTGCTCAATAGAATGGAGAGGTTTGACGCATTCTTTGGTCTGCAACTTGGGCGTCGAATTTTCTTTTCTTCTGAGCAGTTGTCCTCAAACCTACAAGCCAAGGACATTACTGTACAAGAGGCAACTCGTGATGCGGCTCTACTTGTTTCTCATTTTCGAACCCTTAGGACAGAGGCCATGTTTGACCAAATTTATTTTGAAATAGTATTGGAGTCTGAAGGCTTGACTGATGAACCTGTACCGCCACGATATCGCAAGTTGTCACGAAGGTTAGATCGAGGTCAAGTTTCACATCAGTACGTATCTCTACAAGACAGATGCGCCTTGTTTCTGTGATCTTGCCCAGCATCATTCCTTCACAATTGATGTCTGATATCACATGATATTTTGGGAGCTCTTCAATGGCTGTCACAGTAGGCTTAGCACTAGAGTTGTCAATTGCAGAAAATAGTCTTGATGACTATAAGGAAAAAACAAACACACGCACATATGTGTATGTATAGCTACAGATTATACATCCTATACTACAATACGCCAACCCACGCTTCCATCTGTCTGGATGTCTAGATGGATGGATGGATGTCTGTCTGTAACGCGCCGATCGACACGACGCCGGTCTCAGGTCGTCGCGAAACGCGGAGGCCCGGTCGAGTTCGGCCGTCGGAGACGAACAGTCGAGTCGGATTTCGCTCGGACTGCTTCCGACGGCCAAAAACGAGACTTTGTCGGCCTGAAATGAGATGCGCCGGAGTTTGTTTGTTCAATTCATTAGATGTGACGTGTAATTAGATGTGACAGGTGCGCTACGACATTCTCTAATTCCACCGCCTGCGCTGGAGATGCGCCCGCTGCAGTCGCAGTTTAAGCCGGCTCACCGGCCGCTTCTGCGTGCGTGCGTCCGTCCTTCTGCCTGCGTCAGTCCGTCCTCGTCACAGAAGGTGTGTCTTCTTTGCGGAAGTGGCATGGCGTCATTCTCCACAAATGGATCCGTCCGTGAAGGTGCGTATTCTTTGACGTTACTATAGTATGTAGGAAGAGAGTACAGTACATGTGGGAAGAGTCTGACTAGAGTCTGATGGGGATGCTAGAGAGTACAGACTGTCTCCGACAACCAGAAACGAGACTTTGGCATTCTCAAATGAGATGCCCAGGAGTTTCTGTAGTCAATTAGCCGAGTGTGTGTGTGGTGTGTATGTGTGTGTGTGTGTGCGTGCGTGCGTACGTATGTCTGTCTGTGTGTGCGTGTGTGTGCGTGTGTGCGTGTGTGTGTGTGTGTGTGTGTGTGTGTGTGTGTGTGTGTGTGTGTGTGTGTGTGTGTGTGTGTGTGTGTGTGTGTTACACGGTCGATGCCACTTTTACGACTTTGTTTTATTAGGCGTTCTCTAAATAATACGTCAAGCTATAACCAGCCAACCTGAAACGTCATCAAGCTATACTTATTATAGGAACTGGAACTGAATAGCCATGATTAAAAGTTTGATATACAACTAGAGCAGTATAACCTAACATTAGTTGCTTGCAACTATGTTCTCTAACATTTGCCAATTAATATACTTATTACAGTTAGAGCGTCACAAACTGTTTGCACCTTGCATGGATCTTACAACTTCAGCCCAGTCACCATCAATATCGCGTTGGGTCACTGTACGGAATGCGCAGAGGCAAAGTTGTCTCTCTTCCGCATCCTTCCTTTTTCTTTCAACAAAGGATTTCAAATCTTGGCTTGCCTGTGTTTTCTTGAAGTTTTTCCTATCTTTCTTGGTGTCATCCTTTTTCTTTGTTTCCACTCTATAGATAACAAATACTCTGTATCATGAATTATATAGCCTTAGAAGCATTTCTCTAAGTTATCGTGTATGTAAACTCACTTTTTCCGTAATTCCTTCACAAGATGATTTGCAGTGCCTTCTCTGCACTTGGGTTTTTCTCGTTCTCTTTCTATTTTTCAACTCACTTAAACCAGGTATACCACTTTTGCTCTCGGACATATATCTTTCTACGAGTACAGTCACTGCATGAAAACGTTGAACTGTAAACCGTAATTTCGTGTGGCCAGTATACATGCATTTGCTGTGGCATGATTACACATGCATTTTACGTCCATTTCCATTTTATTACTGGTGACTTCCACATTATCTTGCGTGTGTTTATAGAGTGACGACGTTGATGTGCCAAAATTGATGACGTATCGATTTTACGTCCATTTCTCATTTACTGCATGGTTGCGACGTTGTCGTGCACGTGCTGCCTACCTAATAAGTGAATAAGTGGCAACGTTGAGGTGGGTGATGACGCAGGATTTTCACGTCCATTTCCACTTTACTGGTTTTGACTTCTACGTTACCTTGGCGGCGTGTTCTACCCACGACGTTTAGGTGGAGTGATGACGCAAGACTTTCACGTTCATTCTAATTTACTGGTATTGACAGAAGTCAATACCTTACCTACACCTACAATACCTTACCTACACCTTACCTTCACCTACCTAAGGTAGGTGAAGACACCTACCTTAGTGTCTTCACTTCTTCCTCTGTACTGCAACTCACCTGATTGATGTGGCGTAGCGGCGCAAAGATTGACGCCAGTTTCCCAAATTAGCAGAGCTCTTGCTCCTGCTTCTTTTATGCTTGCACTCGCGTTGATGTCAGACACGCAATGGTGTGTGTGAACAGTAAAAACTTACCACAATTAACATCGCTAACCAAATGCGTGGGCACTGCACGTACATTAGTATAAATAAATGCCAGTATATAGTTGCAAGCAGTTGTTATGAACATCACTATGCGTGGAACCAAACGACATCAACATTACTGTACTTCTGCAAAGCGTCAAATGACACACGATTATCACGCTGCTGCAGCACGGCAACGCCAACGACGCGCAGCAGAGAGTGCACAACAGACGACTAATCGGCTCGCCGCCCATGCAGCACGACTATGGCAACGTCGCACCGCAGAGAGTGCACAACAGACGACTGATCGGCTCGCCGCCCATGCAACACGACTACGGCAACATCGCGCAACAGAGAGTGCACAACAGACGACTGATCGCCTCAATGGAGTTTTTAACTGGACGGGAGTCTGTACACTCAATACAAAGTGTGTCACGAGGTGTCATCGATATATTTTGAAAACTTCAGACGCACCACCCACAAACGTAACGTTTACGGAGTGAAGAAAACTCGTTATTTACAGACAGCCCCTAAGGACACATCATCGCAATAATTAGAGTTTGCCTTTGTCTCAGTCAATTATTTATCTGATAAGCCCTCAAGCTTGGGTCTATCACGTCATGATCCCTAGAACCATGTTATAACTATCATTTATCTTTATTAATTTTGGTAGATATTATTAACCCGAGGCGCGCATGCGCTAGGGTTACAGTACTGCTTTTGCTGGAAATGATGAATGACTGCACAGGTGATGTCATTATGTAATTGCATCAGGGCAAGTTGCAGTTCCTTCCCCTTTTGTGTTCACCTAAACAACGTGTTGTTTAAACGGATCACATAGATTGCCTGTCTTGTCAAACATATTCTTGATGTGACTACCCACCAATCCAGCAGGTGAGCCCAGCAGGGCGCATGTTTCTGTACACACACCAGGATCAATGACTATACTAGCTAGATTAAAGAAATTGACAGTATTAAGATGATTGCCAACTCGTAAACAGCATACCCAGTGGATAAATGGGAACCAGAAAAGCACTGAAACACCATACCACAAACTCCCCAACCACAGAAAAAATGCTCAGTCTTATGTGCAATATTCCAAATGTGAAAAAGAGAAATAGACTAAGGTTCTTAGTTTTCTCTTGTCACACACTAACCATAATTAATGCAGTAGCCATTGCAGAGTTGCCACACCTTTTCTAGGAATACAGGTGGGCCTACGAATAGATATATCGTTGAGGATGCCGTGGCTATCTCACAAGCACAGCGTCTCCAAGCTTGTAGGTGCTATTCTTCTTCCTCACAAAACTATGGTCTCAGAGATTCCGAAACCGTTCTGCAAGAAGTAAACTGGGCATATTAATTAAAGGAATCATCCCGTTCACGACGTTCCGGTGGTCGTTTGTGTGCTTCCGGACTTCACAAGGCTAAAACCAGCTTGGATGCGTTCACAATCCCGGATATGTGCAGAATAAATAATAGCTAAAACTTTAGTAGCTCCTCTTCGTGGAGGATCATAAGGTGCTGAGCAAAGGAGAAATCCGGCAGTTCGACTCAGAAATGAAAGATCTCGAACTTGTATGAAGAACATAGCTTGCAAAAGCTGACTTGTCTACGCAGATTTTGAACAGTTAGTGGGTGTGGTTCCAACAAGACCAGGTGGACGTGTCACCATAGGCGACATTCGCCTACGAATTTTCAGCGGAAGAGTGTGGCAATTCTGCCTTTAGTAATGAGTGAAGCTACTTTGAACTCGTTCGTTCGCTTCAGATGAAAGCGATGCACAGTGTACGAGTTGCATGCGTTTACAGAAACGGTGTTCGCATGCGTGTGCTCTTTCGTTCTGGATGTGGAAATCTGAAAGAGAAGAAACAGCTTGAAGACATATTTGTCACAACACGTGTTTATCTTTTAACTTATTCAGGAAGAACACTATACGCAATTTAATTAAACCTCACGTATTGTGTACACCAATACTAGTTTTTCTTCAAAGTGTTTTCTTAATTGGTAGGTGAAGACTAGTTGTTCACGGAGGAATTGACGAGTTTTCGCGATTGCTGGTTTACTCGCATTGTTCAAACAACAATAAAGCGTCTACAGTACTAGCCTTGTTTCAAGAAGCTGTTGCAGAGTATGGACTGCCTTCAAGAGTTAAGTGTGATAAAGTTTGCGATAACCTTGACATGGCTAGGTATATAATTTTACACCCCAGTCGTGGTCCTGGACGTGGAAATGTCATTGTGGGCAAAAGCGTCCACAACCAGAGAATAGCGCGGCTATGGCGAGATGTCTTTGCTGGTGTACTGTATCTCTACTATGGGTTGGTCTCCCATTTGAAAGAGTCTGGACTCTTGATCCCGACAGTGACACTGATTTGTACTGCTTGCATTACGTCTACCTTGCCCGGATAAACAGCTATCTAGAATGGTGGAGGCAGGCGTGGATCGCTCACACCATTACTGGTGTTGGCAGAACACCATATCAGCTTTGGGTGGAAGGCATGCAGTCAATAGCGTTTTCTTCTTACACACCTGCTATTGAAACATTTAGAGGAGGATACGTTTGTGTTTGCTTTGCTGCTTAGTTCATTCTTATTGTCATAACTACAGTATGCTCTTTTGATCAGATTGCATATGAGGCATGGAATAGATTGGGAAGGCCCGTTGCCTCAAAGTGACCACAACCATGTCGACGTGGCAAACATTGCATCACCTGTAGATGCCCAAGAGCAGCAGGGTGTAGGCATTGACCCTCTAGCAGATAGTGATTCATTTGGCATCGATATCTATTTGGCTATGAAGGATATTGCCTAATCTCAAATAAGAGATCCTTGAATAGAATTTCGTTTAGTATTGAGTTGTCACGAATTTTGACTAGCAAAAGATTTGCCCTACGGTAGGACTCTTACACTGTATCTTGCAAAGTTAATCTTCTCTACCGCCAATAACTTGAATGTACAATCAACTCTTCTCTATATGGGTACTATACTCAGGTGGTGTAAGTCACGAGCGATCTCCAGCTCTAATACAACATTACATCTTTGTAAACACAGCGTAGTAGCGCTAACTCCAACTGTACCTATTGCCGTAAAGATCAGCCGAGCGATGGTTGCTGTAAGTCACTCCTTATTATTGAGCCTCCATCATTGAGAATGTCCATTACCATTTTCTGTTTGAACATTTCGTAGTCATTGTATTGTGTTGGGAGAACCAATTCCAATAGCACATGTAGAGGCGGTTATGAAACTTCATCTCTATTGAAATGCAGAGAAGGAGCAGAAAATAGCCCTAGTGGACCTGGGATCTCTTCGGCTTCTGTAAGAAATGCCAGCAAGTCTCGGAGTGAAGCTTCACATTCGCCACCTACAGCGGTGCAACAAACTACAAACCAAAGCGCTCAAATTGCGAGAACATCCGATACTTTCGCAATCCCCTGTGAAGTCAAGAAAAAAATATACTTTTTTTCCTCTTCCTCTCGTTCAGTAGTACCTTTGTCAGAGAATTTCCTTTGTGCAAGAGGTTTTTCAGGCAATCTGAAATATAGTAGATATAGACAAGAGCTAATATCACGTATATACAGTAAAGCTCCAGACCAAAAGTCACGTATACACAGTACAGCTCCAGACCAAAAGTCAGCGACTTTCGCTCTTCGCTGGAGAAGTATCTGGCAAATATCTTCGGGTAGCGTCTACGTCGAGCACACCCATGCATAGTGGGCAACCCTTCTCTACAAGGAAACAAAATGCTATATGTACCAACTAACAAAAGATGTTAGTATCTATATGTACCAATCAACATAAACAAATAAGTAATTTAATTAATTAATTATGATACGACATAATTCTCATCTCTACATAATTCTTGGTGACTATGTCAATTTTATCCAACTTTATTTCCAAGAAAGTTTAGAGTTTAGTTTGTAATCAAAGATGGGCTAATTAGTACATAACGTACGCTATGGCTAAAAACTTCATAAGTGGGTGTACATGTCACATATTATACAGTCATTAGCCTATAAATGTCTAAAGAAAGGGTGGCAACCCTGATTACATAATATAAGTAGAGGGAAACAATACATGCAGTAGGTCAAATAAGCAATAAACAGCAAGTTAAATTAATAATTAAGTAATCTTTATTAATTAAAATAGAAAACTAAATAGTTGGTAAACTTACTGATCGTAATGTTCTATCAGTTGATCTACAGGTTTTCCTCCATCGCTCCTTCCACTCATATTCACAGTTCGGTTGTGAGTGTGAATGAATGCAATAGGTTTTGGCCAGTCAGCTTTAAGATTTGCCAGCAGATTTGCCGCCTCGACTGAGTAGTTCTTGCATCTGGCACCTAGGAATATGATTAGCCAATACCTTTAGAAAGATAATTTTGGGCCCATTTTTCTTTCTAATGCCATCTCGTAGCTAGTGGTATAGGAAGCCCATGCACAAAATCCTCCGATGCATTTGATAAAGGTGGTCAACTTTAGTAAGGTCAGATGGGTGGGTCTTTAGGAAGAACTGTCTTGTACATGATAGCTTCTGCTGTCGCTCTTAGCCACTTGAGATTTTTTCCTTTATACACTAGATATGACATCTGTAAATAGCTTGTGACGGCAGCAAGCAGATAGGCTTCAAAGGCATGAAATAAGAGCTCGTCACGTACATAAAACACTCTGACATCCTTGCTTGCATGTCTTCTGCCACAAAAGTTCTTCAGATGACAAAGAGAGCCCCTGTCCAACTCTGACCCTCACACTGCACCAAAGACTGCTCTCATACACTCCCAGAGAAAGTGAAAATCTCCTATAATAAAGAAACACACTGAAACTACCTCTTGCCTCAGAAAGACAGTTGAAAACCAGGAAACTCACCAGGACACTCACAGGCCCTTGCAGTTTATGCAACAAGTTGCTTTCAAACGATCGATAATCCTTAGCTCTTCTGATATTACTGCAAGTGTTTTGGTCACAACAATTGCCTATAAATAACACAACAAAAAAACCAATTCAATTCACTTGTTTTGAGTATTAATCTATTGTTAATAGTTAGCATAACGAATATGCTGAGATAAAGGCAATCAGTCTAACTCTCCTAAGATATAGACAGCATTTTAATTAATTAATTAAGACACACCTGTTTTAGTGGATGATGTTTAGGAGTGTCCTTGCAAAATTGCTCCAGAATGGTTATGTTGCCATCTATATATGCCTCATCAATATCCATTATATCTAAGGCAGCCACTTCTGACTTCCTGGCATCAGTCGTTGTCCTGTCCTGCAGCTCGCTTGTCAGATGGCGAAGACAATTGAGATGCCTAACCATAAACTTCATAATGTACTTGAAGGCATCTTCAGCAAGCATCTTATCATCTGCTTCACTTGGCAAGAAATCAAGGGTTTTAAGGTCCGATCGATTCACCTATCGTATAAATTGCAGCTTAGTAAAGCTTTGTCAAATTTGCACTTAATTACAATTAAAAACAGCAAATTTTTCTAACCTGAGCTTTGTCATCCCATTCTGCAGGAAGGTTTTCTAAAAGAATAACCAATCTTGTGGTCAAATTCCACATATTTGCTTGAGAATCTGATTACAAGTTGTAAACTTTAATACTAACATAATGATAACTAAATATCAAATCTCTAGCACTTACCTTTCCGTTCATGGCGGACTCCACGGTAGATGTTTATTAGGTTGTCATAGACCCAGAGTAAAGGATGCTGTAATACATAGCTTACTTGAACTTGACTTTCTGTTGACATGCTTTGAAGTCTTCGCCACGTTTGTGGTAGGAAAGGGCAACACCCAGATGGTTTAGAGTCGTCATTGCCTCCTTCTTCGTTCCTTTAGCTATCGGAATTAAAGTTGCAAGCAGTTGCATCCCGCTAGCTTTGGCATCCCTAAACTTCAGCATCAAAGAGCTGGCAATAGTCGCTCCCACCCGAGAAGTAGCTTCCGAAGTAGGAGACGAGACAGTGGAACGACTATCCAAGTGAGGACTATACGACTGCAAGGCGTCCTGAATTTTTGGCAATGAAGACAGGTCAAGGTCAGACGGAGACAAAGGACCTTCTAGTAGAGGCGAACAGGCGGAAGCGCGCAAGCCTTCCATTTCTTCGCAAAGAGCATGTGTTACCACCTACCAGTTGACCTCAGTTACACTTTCAACTTGGCTTAGGTAGCCAGCTGCAGCGGGAAGCAATGACTGGCTTCTTGACGGGTTAGATTGTATGTGAAGAGAAGAAAGCGCGGCTAGCGAATAACTGGATGTTTCTCCACCTTGACTTGTCGGCCCTTCTCACTCGCAGGCACCGAATCCTGTTCTGATGGTGTCTCCTCAGGTGCCTCACGCAACACACAATCCCGTCGTAGACATAAGTCATTGTTTTCCTGTCCATTCTGCGGCGCAAGAATGGAAAGGCGGCGGCTACAATGCAATGGATTTCGACATTGCTGATGTCTGCTTTATAGTGTTCTAAAACCAAACGTTGCACAAAACGGACAGGAACGCCAATCGTCTTCCTACCAGGTTCTTGAGTAGGAATAAATATTGTTCTTAGCCTTTAACAAACGGTTGCAAATTACAATTTTGCCTACGTCGGGATTCTCGCAAAGCAACAAGCAAGTGCAAGTTACCATTCTGCTCTCTCCTGTCGAAAGTCTTTCTCAAGCCAAACTCGGATCCGCTACCAGTAGTCATTTTCACACGACAATAATGAGCTTGCAACTTGGGTGAGGAGAACAATCGCTAATAACCGTGTAATTGTGAAGGTAATTGCTCTGTAATGTCTTGTAATTGGATTCTACGCGTGTCTTTGTAACAACATTTTTTCGTCTCGCGTTACAGTTTTGACCAATCGACACACCGAAAACCTACCACGTGAGGAACTAGTTGTTCACGTGACATAATATGTTACTAGTCCTTCTCCAGGCAAGTGGAACAAAAAGCACGTGCCAAAACACGTGGAGCGCGCGCGAGGAGGAGGACTGGGTACGATTCTAGTTTCTTTCTGCAATGAAGGTATAAATAAAACGATGGCTCATTATCAGCAGCTCAAGTTACAAAATCATATGTTACACAAGGACACGTGTATATACTCTTGCACACACTTGATGTCTAGCTAGAGTTGTGTTTTCATACAAGGTCATTCATTTTCATTTCAATTTTTTGACTAATTTTCTCATTGTCATGCTCGTGCTACCTAGTTCAACTTGACTCTGATTGTTTTGTTTCTCTAAGTCCTGTTTTCTTTTACGTTTCATCTGCTTGCAGAGAATGTGTAAACGAACAGTCAGATACTTTGATATAGTTTCTGCTTGATATTATGACAATTGAGGAACAAATCATATACTGTTATTTCTTCAGCCTTGTCGAACAATAATCTTTTCACATTTTTTGATGTCATCAACACTGATTCATTGAAGTTCCTTAGCATGACTTCTACTTTGAGCATCATAGAGAATGCTTTCTCTGATACCTGAGTAAGGCATCTTTGCTTATACTCTTTTAGAATAGTGAACGTTGCTCATTGCTATGGAACACCAGATTCGCAAATGTCAAATCGCCTCGGAGATACATCGAAGCGATCCGCGAATTCAGCGCATCGTCGATATCAAAACAAACTGCAGATTTCTTCATTTTTCTTTATGCTGTTGTAGTAACTCAAGTTATTAGGACAAACAAAGGCTACTTCGGGCTACTTTATAATCCGAGCCCACGTGACCCGGGAGCCCCGTATTATTTAGAACGTGTAGAAGAGTCTGTCGTTTATGGCAGAGTGGACATCCATCATTTGTTCTCTTCTTCCACAGTAGGAGTAGCCTGAGGCCTGCTTGCTTGAGGCGTACCAAAACTTGCTCCAGAATGGTCAGATGTTCCGTCTCTGTCCTTCCGCCAATCAGTATGTCATCTAGGTATACCCCCACCTGCGGAATATCCTGTAATACATTCTCCATCGTTCTTTGAAATATCCCTGGCGCTGAGGCCACTCCGAAGGGTAATCGTGTCTACTGAAACAAACTCTTGTGTGTGTTCACCGTTACTATTCTTCTGGATTCTTCGTCTATTACTAACTGCTGATATGCTGCGACATATCGAGAGTCGAGAACACTGTGCAACCCGTCATTTTGGTAAAAATGTCCTCAATCCTGGGTATACGGTATCTGTCCAGCTTCACAGCGCGGTTAACTGTTAGTTTATAATCGCCACATAACCTAACAGTTTCTTTATCTTTCTTCAGGACAGCCACTACAGGTGCTGCCCAGTCAGCATGCGTCACAGGTTCAATAATCCCTAGTTCCTGCAACCGGTGAAGTTCAGTTTCCACCTTGTCCCTCAATGCAAATGGGACTGTTCTGGCTTTGCAGTATCTAGGACACTCCTTGGTGTCCACCAGTATTTTCACTTGATCGCCTGTGTACGTCCCCAGCTCTTCTCTGAAGACCTCTTCATGTCTCTTCAATACCTCCTCGAGAGACTTGTGGTACTCCACCTTGCAAATAACTCTCCAATCCAGGCGTATTTCTTTGAGCCAGTCTCGTCCCAGTTGTGTGGGACCCGACCCACTGACGACTACCAACGACAGTTTCTTGGATTGGTCTCCATATTGCACTTGCACCATTTTGCTTCCCTTCACACGGATTTGCTGCCCTGTGTATGTCTCCAATTTTACATGGGTTGGTCTTAGACTTTCATTGATGTTGGGCCACAATTTTCTGTAGGTGTCCTCCGACATGATGGTGATGGAAGCACCCGTATCGATTTCCATCTCAACACCTACCCCATTGATGTGCACTCGGACAGTAATTGGTGTTTCCCCTTTCTGGGTGGTGTTATTTATGCGATACACTTCATCATCCTCTGCATGTTCCACCTGATGTGTGGTTTGCAGTTTTGGCTGTGTTGTCATAAATCCGACTGGCTTTCTTGCCTTGCCCTTTTGATCTACAGATTTGACTGAGGTGTCCCACTTTCTTGCATGCAAAACATTTGACTTCTTTGAACCTGCATTCAGTAGGAGAATGTCCTGACCTTCCACAACGATAACAGATTTTGGGCATTTGCGGTTGCACTCGGTTTACAGCCGCTGCACCCTCCGCTTCTTCTGTCTTGTCAACAACTTTGGACGTCATTATCTCCCCGCATTCTTTCCCGCCGCTTCTGTAGCGCGCGCTATTTCCAAAGCCCGCGCAAATGACAACTCCTTTTCTGCTAATAACCGCCGCTGTGTGCGCTCATCGTCAATACCACAAACTAAACGATCGCGGAGCATCTCGTTCAGTGTCTCTCCATACCCGCAAAACTTGGATAACGCGCGCAACGCGGACACAAACTCTGCAACTGACTCACCCGTATGTCGGACTCTCGAATTGAATCGCAGTCTCTGTACCATGACCGACGGCTTGGGGTTGTAGTGGTTGGAAAGAGCTTCCCTCAGATCTGTGAAAGACCTTTTTCTCGGTTTGGCGGGAGCCGTCAAGTTGCGCAGTAACTTGTACGTGCGTGCGCCGACTGCTGACAGAAAAATTGCCTTCATTTTGGACTCATCCGTGATGCCGTTGGCTTCGAAATAGCACAACATTCGTTCCTCGTACTGCGACCACTCGTCGGACTCCACATCAAAGGCGTCTAGCCTGCCGAACGCTGCCACCGGCATTGGTGTGGCTGTTGCTATTCCACTCGCTGTGGCTTCGTCCATCCTCGTCGCCAATTGTAGTAACTCAAGTTATTAGGACAAAGAAAGGCTACTTCGGGCTACTTTATAATCCGAGCCCACGTGACCCGGGAGCCCTGTATCAACGCGGTACCACTATACTACAGCTGTGTAGGTAGTATCCTACAAAGTAATATCCTAAAGTTTTAACTCAGCCTTCTGAATGTCATCTATGCAATTTCCTTCTGATATTTCCACTTCTAGATCTTTCAGATCCAGTTCAGTACTTGGTAACTTCAATACCTGGTCAAGAAAGTTAATTGGTATGTCTCTATCATCTTCTTAGTAGTTTCCTTGATATGGATGAGGTTGTTTCAGGAACTGTGCAATGCAAATGACCTTTACTGCGTATTTAAATGCCATTGTGAAGGAATAGGATGTTTTAGCCTGACCAAACTGAAAAGATTTTCAAGGCAATCTTGAATAAGACGACTTGTCAAAAGGAACTTGTATCCCATTGAAAACAACTCTTGGATACCAAGAACACTGTTTGTAGACATCATAATCCCTGCTTGCACGGGTTTCCAGTCATTTTTATCACCAATTTTCATGCCTTGCACTACGTTGATAATAGACGTAAGAAATATTAGAGCTTCACATTTATCACAATTCGATCTGCTTAGTGCAACTGCAGGGTACCTGCTTGTCATGAAATCAAACCACCTGTTAAACACTTTCAGAAACCAAGCATCAGAAAGATATTCAACTCCTCGGCCTTCTTCTTTCACAAGGTATTGAAGTCCAGAGCTCCCTGACTTACTAAACAGATGCAGTGCATGTGATACTTTCATATTCTCAAAATGCAATGGAGAAATAGCGGCGTTAAAGTACGTTCAAAGAATGGAGAGCCCGTGAGAAAGTTCCCGTATCTCGGCAAGTACGCGCCTACGCTGTTGATAAACATATATTCGAGAGCACGTGACTAGGTGGAGTCAGATCTCTGGATAAATTAACTCTATTGATCCTTGGTTAGGGGCTACAGCATGCTTCCGGAAAGAGACTCCTCCCATGCATTACCGACAAAGAATACCACCAGTAAATGACACGCACTAGACAAATTGTATTTATCATTGTTGTCATTCTCGTATTCTCCTAGGAGGATCTTTTCACTGTCTGAAGAGTCCTCTGCACCTACTAATCTTTCTACCTCTTGTTCTACCACGCCGTCTGACGTTCTGTAATGGTTTTCCACTTTCTGAATGACGTGGTCGACACACTTTTTCCATTTCGCCGCCATCACATTTTCAACGCCTTCTTTGGCCATTTCGAATGGCAGAAAACTGTTGAACAGGACTGACCCTGACGTACTAAAGTAGATAGGTAGTAGGCAGTGAGGGCTGCGTAGCAACGATTGTTCTAATTGCTCATTTATTGATTGTTAGTATTACAATGTAGGATGATAGCAATATTGTTGTTTCCGCCCTATATGTCTTATCTGGTAACCACATTTCTCACAGGCTCTCCATTCTTTGAATAGACTTTAGTTAGCTTTGGTGCTAATTTTTAAATCATGATATGGTTCTCAAACTCACTAGATCTTTTACAGGAGTAATGGACACAAAACTACAGTTTAAGTTGTTTGCTTTAACAATATCATCAGGTAGAGTGATGACTTTGCAACTAACCAAAGCTGCCTTAAGGTTCTCTATTAGGTGAGGAACATCAGCGAGAAAATATAACCATTTGGTTTGAGGATGTACTACTTTGCTAACAGTTTTGCTGTGTCTTCCAGTCATGAGGCCAAAGCTTCTCCACAGTGCTCGGTTTGCAGATCCTATGTCACTGCTCGCAGCTATGACATGTAAACCTATCTTTGCAGCACATTCAATAATATCCAGCACAATTGGTTTCATTAGAGCTCCATCAGTGGAGTTTCCTGTGAAATGGTATGCTGTCTTTCCACCGTGATGACAGTCCTCCCAACATAAACGCAAGAGCAAGAGTGGGCACTGGCACTACCACAATGACCAGGCAAAGTCACTTTCCCAAGCAATTGTCCACTACTTGCATTATACTCAATACTAGGTGTAATTGACATTTCATCTAATGTGAGACAGCAGACTCTTTCCTCTTCACACAAATCATTTACCTTCACTGCTAAGTATTTAAAAACTTGGTTGAGTATGCTGGGCTCAAATAGAACTGTTTCCATCCGTCGTTGAACAGTTCGAAGAGATGGTTAAGGAAACTGCTGCTTTAAAAGTAAGTTATATCCAGTGGCTCCACATGCAAATTGAAGCTGTAAGGCTTTTTTTTATTGTGGCAGATGACAACCGAGTTCCTCGCATTCCTCGGGACAATGCTAGCAGCTGATCTTTAGCCAAAAGTTTTTTAATCTTTCATTCCTGACTTGCCATTTGCTTAGTGAGTGCATTATTTCTTCTTGTAATTTTGTGCAGTTTGGCTCTTGAAAATTGTAATTTGGCTTTCAATCGTACGACTTCTCTAGTTGTTGTAGAGCAATCTATTGAAAGGGTATTAGATTCATCTATATCTATCTATAGATCTCCCACACTGGTTTCATATGCTACAGAGTCGTGTTGAGTTGCCTCATCATCATTGGAATTATGTTCAGTTGTACACTAATCAATTGAGATAGATTAGTTAACTTGCATTAATTGTACTTGGTTCTTCATAGTAGTAATTTAAACAATTGAAAAATGAAAACATTAGCAAGATAAGAAACTTCTAAACTTTGAAATTATGTGTACATGTTATTAAGTAAGTGAAGAACAATTCATGCACTGATATAAACGTGTGATCTGTTGCATAGTGACTTACATTTTGAAAATGCTTCTGGTGAAACACCACTGATTGAGTACGTGTGGTCTCTCAAGACCAGATTCACTTGCTTGGAAATGTCCACTGGATGTCTTGCTAATGGTGATTTTCTAATATGTTGACGTCGTTCCTTGTGAGAAATATGGTTGGAGCAGCGTTCCACTTAAGTTTTCTTTTTCCATCAGCCCTTCTACACTCAAATTGTGATTCATCAAAGCGCTCCTTCAAAATGATGAAACTCCATTTAATTATAAAGGAGACGCTCATCATTATTTTAAAAATGTCCGCAAGTGGACCAGCTTAGCATTTAGCTGCCAGATATACCATCTAGGCAGTCTACAAATAATATTTATATTAATTAGTTCAAGATATGAGTCTACTAGAACCAAATCCGCTTTGGCAGACATCACAACGCGTATCTACTGTAGTTTAGTGCGTGAGAAACACGATAAACGTTACGGTATTTATGTACCTCGCACAGGAGCGCATAAGGCGATGCTATCCAGGTTTTGCGACTTACTCCAGCTTTCCAAACTATTTTCTTCTGGCACGATCCTTAGAATACCGAAAACATTCTGTATCCATTTCTGATGTATTACTACAGTTCCAAGCGCAGCAGTTAACCATAGTCTTGCTAGTGGTCCGCAGGCGTGGATCCAGAGACCCAAGATGGGGGTGCACAAGTAGTATCAATAAAAGTGTATTTGATATTAACAGAAACTCCACCTACAGAGGCTCATTAGTTTTGAAACGGCACTACGCCATAAACTGCCAATTAGCTATCTGAGTCTAGAATATTGATCAGTTCCATCTTTCGGGGATATTTTCTGGCAAAAACATTGATGTCTTCCTCGTAGTCTATTTCCATAGCGTAGTGAAAATGTAGCAAGGCGAGACCGTTAAGTCTTCTCTGTCCCATTGTGGAACGCAGGTAAGTTTTAAGTCGTCGTAATCCACTTATGCTGCGCTCGCAACTACAAGTGTTTACCGGTAGTGTGCAAGTAATTCTCAAGAGTGTATTTACATTTGGGAAATATGTATACTGTTCATCTGCACCGGCTGCTAGAGCTTGCTGCGGAGTTGAGGGCAAGTCTACAATTTCGAAACCCTGCCAGTAAACGTTCCAACATACCTGCTCCTCGTCAGAAGTCGTAGGACTAGGGAGATCCGTCTGGTAAAACGCTCCAGGCTCTTCAGCGTGTCTTTTCCAGAAGGGTCTGTACTCATAGCGAGAGGTACAAGGCTTGGGCCAAGCACTGACTTCTTCTGCGTGTCAGAAAATCGTTCCCTGAACAGCACAAACAAAAGAGATCGTCAAGGTACCACCAACATTTGTGTTAAATAAACACTTACTTCATTTGACCAAAGATGTGACCCAATAACGGAGTAGCAAGTCCTTCTAAAGTACTCTTCTGCCGTCTCTGCTGAACATTTGCGCGATTCCTTTGTCTACCACAACGTCGGGGTAAGGACGGCTCATAGTCCGACTCCCATACAGCTTCACGAACTTTTTCAGCCGCATATTTGAACCATCGGTCACTGTGTTCCGACATGTTGTCTCTGAAATGCTGCAGCCCTTGGCAAGTCCTGTTTACATCTTTATACGCTTTACTTATGTCTGTAGAGGACAACTGTAGCTTGACATTAAGACCCTTTACAATAGACATCACTTTGAACATCGCTGTGAAAGCCATCACGAACTCAAACTTACTTATACAATGGAGAAGGGTGGTAGCATCTGTGACGGTTTCTCTGTTCCATCCTGTAGAAGAATCCTTGATGTCTTCAAATACTACTATGAGAGTTGCAAATAGTTGGTCAAAGTTCTCTAGAGCATCGTGTCTCTGAATCCAGCGCGATTTACAAAGCCCTAGAAGTTTCGTTCTCTTTGGGGCCTGATCCTCGCCTTGCTCACAAATTTTCTTCTCCAGGAAGACCTGCCGCTTTGGTGAATATTTAAAAAAGTCAGCTACTTTGGTTATACCTCCCATGGCATTTCTGACTGCTGGTATTTGACAAGCTTCTACAATGACCAAATTAAGCTTATGGGATGCACAATGTACATACACTGCCTTGGGCAACTCTGCCTGAATTCTAGCCTTGACACCCCTGAGATTTCTGGCTATGTTTCCAGCACCATCGTAACCCTGCCCTCTGAGGAAGTCAGCATCTACCCATGTCGCCTTATTGAGTCAAGTATCAAAGAGGCTAAGGCTTCACCAGAGATGCCCTCTTCACAAGAAAAAAATCCGATAAAGTCTTCTTTCCATTCCCATTGGCTATCAACGTATCTGATGACCAGACTCCACTGCTCGATATGTGAACAGTCAGCTGCTTCATCTGCTAGTACGGCAAATTACTTGCCTTTGGAGGTTTCATTCACAATCTTCTCTCTGATCCAGTTGCCTATGATATCAATCAAGTCATTCTGGATTGTTTTTGATCGATATAGCGCGTTCTTTGGCGCAGACATGAAGTGTTCTTGTAGTTCTTTGTCGCCAGAATCAAGTCGAAAGTCAAGCAGGGCTTGGAAATTTCCAGGATTATGACCAGTTTCAGCTATCCACTTGCTGTCATCTCTATTGCCTCTGAAAGGAATATTTTGCTAACCAAGGAAGATTATGGTCTTCACTATTGAGCGCAGTATCGACCTGTTCTTATACACTCTCTTAGCAACAGCCGCCTGTGCTTCCTGAATAACTGGCAATCGTATCTGCTTCATTCTGGCAGTGAATTCAGCCAGAGCTACCAGGGCATGTCTGTGATACTGACAAGATTCATGATCTTTGAGCAGCGTCGTGGCCTTGTAGAACTTAGTGAGAGGCAAAGACACCAATGCTCCTACATTGTCTCCGGTTGCAAGCAACAGACACGGGGCACAGAATCCACCATTGCAGTGCTTCGAATAGCATAGCCATGAATACTTCTTTGGCCATGTTTGTTGAAAGCTATGCTTTTTCTTCCCATGCTCTTCGACCAAAGGGTATACAAAATCATAGCTTGGCTGGTCAATATTTTGGAGTAGACTAAACCTGAAACAAGTTGATATCAATCAATCTTGTCTCAAAGAACATTTACGTAGATACCTGTCAGCTGATGAAAGAGCCCTAGCAAATGTTAGACGTACTAATCCAACATTGTAGGGACGATTTAAGCAGCTTAGACCCAACTCACTAACGGCTGCGCAGGGTCCTGGGGTACCACTAACAACAGCTGCGCTGGTTTCACGTTCGGGGTTTCCAGTAGGTGTCTCTAGAATCTCTCCGCCTTCCGATCTCAATCGCTTCACTCCAAAGTCAGTCCAGCTGCCCTGCCGCTTTTTCATGATACTGTGCACACGTGTGACTGACCACATCCGGTAAATTTCTCAAGACACGCCCACTGAGTTGGGGGTGCACGTACACCAAGTGCACCATGCCTGGATCTGCGCCTGGGTCGAAACGCGCCTAATCCCTGATACTACAGTACACACTGCTTAGTAGAAACCACCAGGTCTGGCATCTGCTTACTAAATTATGTAAGCTCTTTCTACAAAGGAAACCAAAAGATAACACTTTTTGCATATCAAGGACATATTAGCCAAGTGGAATGGTTATTATCCAATTATTCTGTGAGATCAAGGGATCATCAACTGGAACCATTTAAGATAATTGGTGTAACATGCTCTAGTAAGCACACCTGGTGTGACCTCTACCTCATTACTCACTTCCCAGTTCAGGCTTATCGGGGATAGAAAGATAGTAGATGTACTCCAAGTAAACATACTCTCTGATAGTGCACATAGTGTGACGCCATGTCGCAACTCTATATATGGCTCTGCTTCGGACCAGAGCCGTAGAGAGAGAGAGAGAGAGAGAGAGGAGAGAGAGGAGAGAGAGGAGAGAGAGGAGACTTGCGACAACTCGTATTTTGGACGCCATTTTGACTCCAACTGCGCAACTACAATAATCTGGAAAAAATCGTATGAAACAAATGACGTTTCCATAATAAACTGAACTGTTACCCTGTAATATCTCGTGGTTCGCTATTGAAAGATCTACTACCAGGATCAAAACCCCCTGGATCACCAACACCCGGATACTACACCCCTTCCCACTACCTTTAGCTAACTACGCAACACAACAACAACTCAGTCAATTTACAGTCACAACAAGTCTAAACGGTTCGGCTCCTTCCGCATCTTTGTCGATCGTCTTGGTGCTACCGATTCCGGCGTTGACATTGGCTCAGGTGACAGTTCCCTTTCACTTGCTGATTTTAGGTGGACTTGTCATCGGTGCCCAGATGACTGGCTCTACTGGTGTAACTAGAGAATCCTCTAGTGTTAGGTCGAAAGGACCACCAGCGACCACAGGGTCTGGTGCCTTCTGAAAACTGTCCACCATCTCTGGTAGTCCTTCACCACAACTCAGTCCTTCCCTAAGTACTGGAAGTGTTACCTCTTCCTCCTTCTCCCGCAACTGATCTTGGTGTCGGCGTACTGGACGTCCATCGACTAATTGACACTCATAAGACAGTGGCCCCGTGACGGCTAATATCACCCCAGGTACCCAAATTGGGCCATTTGCATAGTTCGTGATAAATAGTCTGTCTTGTACCTGAAATGGACGGTATCTAACATGCTGGTCATGGTAATTCTTCTGTTGTAACTGTGTTTGGACCACTTTCCTCGACACATCCGGGAACAGCCTGTCTATGGATGTTGTCAGCCTTCGCCCCATTAATAGTTGCGCTGGTGCCACTCCAGTGGTTGTATGCGGGGTGGTACGATAGTTGAGTAAAAATTTTACCAACTTGGTCTTTACAGACCCTGATGATTGCTTCCGCATGCCAGCTTTAAACGACTGTACTGCCCTCTCTGCAAGGCCATTAAAGGCGGGATGATAGGGTTCTGTCCGAACATGCCTAATACCGCTGCCCTTCATAAATCCTTCGAAGTCCTGTGACAGAAACAAAGTCCATTGTCAGACGCTAATGTATCCGGCAACCCATGAGTGGCGAAAGTGTCACGTAGTTTCTCTATTGTGATGGCTGATGTTCAAGAATAGCCCGTGTAGTGAATATCAATCCATTTGGTGCGAGCATCCACAATGACAAAAAGCATGCTCCCCATAAACGGCCCTGCATAGTCGACATGCAATCTACTCCATGGCTTTTCTGGCCATTCCCATGCACACAGTGGAGCTAATGGCGGTGCTCTCGCTTGCTGCTGGCATGTAAGACACTTCCGAACAGTTCCTTCTATTTCAGAATCAATCCCTGGTCACCAAACTATGGTTCTTGCAATCACTTTCATTCTTGAAAAGCCTGGGTGCCCATCATGCAGTTGTGTGAGCACTGCCTGCCTTCCTTTCTCAGGCACTAACACGCGGGCACCCCACAGAACACAACCATCTTGCACTGACAATTCATTTACCCTGGATTTGTACGGCTTCATTGCGTCTGCAAAATCACCTAGTACGTTAGCGGGCCATCCTTGCAGCACGTATTTCAACACTCTCGCTAGTACAGGATCTTCACGTGTCCACCGTTTGATTTCGTCTGACGATACAGGACTTCCGAGAACTTCCAACCGATGCAAGAGACTAACAACTTCGGGTGGCGGCGACTCCTCTAAAACATCCGGCTGTCCTCTTAATGGCAATCTGCTCAATCCATCAGCGTTGCCATTCATGATTCCTGGTTTATGCCTGAAAGTGTAATGATAGCCAGATAACTTGAGGGCCCATCTTTGAATCCTTGCTGACGCCATTTCGGACACTCCATTTCTTTCATTAAACAGGGTCTGAAGTGGTTTATGATCTGAGACTAATGTAAAATGTCTTCCATAGATGTATTCTTGAAAACGTGTAACTCCAAACACTACTGCCAAGCCTTCCCGTTCTATCTGGGCGTAGTTTTGTTCTGCAGTCGTCAACGTCCTCGAAGCGAGTGCTATGGGACGTTCACTGCCATCGTTTTCCTGATGAGACAATACCGCCCCAATACCTACTGGTGATGCATCACAAGCTAGGATCAGAGGCTTTCGTGCATCGTAATGAATCAAAACTTTCTGAGAAATCAATACTCTTTTTGCTTCCTTGAATGCCGTTTCCTGTTCTTTTCCCCAGTGCCACTTCACTCCCTTCTTCAGTAATTTGTAGAGTGGTGCCAATACACTTGAAATATTGTGGAGGAACTTGCTGTAATAGTTTAGTAACCCAAGAAAAGCCTTGAGTTCTTTCACAGATGTTGGTGCGGGAGCTTCCTGGATAGCTCTAACTTTGTCTTTATTTGGATGAGTGCCTTCTGTATCGATGGTGACTCCCAAATACTGCACTGATGGAACCATGAACTGACATTTCACTCTCTTGAGTCGCAGCCTTGCCGCGGACAACCTCTGGAGGACTTCCTCTAACCGCTGTAAATGCTGATCCTGACACTTTCCAGTCACTAGGATATCATCAAGATATACTACCACCTCCTCAATACCTTGCAACAGATTCTCCATTGTGCGTTGAAATATGGCTGGAGCCGCAGACACACCAAAAGGTAATCGATTATATTGAAATAACCCCTTGTGGGTGTTTATAGTGACGAAGGGTTTTGACTGCTCGTCCAGTGCCAGCTGTTGGTACGCTTGTGACATGTCGAGTTTGCTAAAAACCTTTGCTCCACCCAATCGTGCAAGAAGGTCATTTATCCGTGGCAGGGGATAGCTATCAGGTTTTGCTACTTGATTGACTGTCATTTTATAATCCCCGCAAACTCTAATAGAGCCATCTGCCTTCAAAATTGGGACTATTAGTGCTGCCCATTCAGAGTGCCGTACAGGCTCGACAATTCCAGCGTCCACCAATTTGCAAAGCGCTTCTTCCACTTGTTGTCTGATTGTATGTGGTACGTTTCTTGGACGATAGAAACGGGGAGTTGCCTGAGCGTCAACGTGGATCTTGACTTCCACACCCGCAAGGAGCCCTAGTTCATCTCTAACTACCTCCTCATACTGCTCCAGGATACTATCCAGCTCCTCTCTATCCAGCCGCAAAACCTGGTGGGATGCCTGCCAGTTCATTTTCAGTTCACTCAGCCAGTCACGCCCACACAAGCTAGGGCCACTCCCTTTCACCACTAGCAATGGTAGCTCTACCCCTTTCTGGCCTGAGGGGTACTTGCCTTGACGATGATCCTCCCCAGTAAAAGAATTCTCTCCTGTATAGGTCTTCAGGACAATGGCTGTATTACGCAATGCAGGGCGCTGCTTTTTCCACAGCTGCCTATAAACAGCTTCACTGATGCACCAGTGTCGATTTCCATGTCAAGCTTTTTCCCTTCCATCATCACTGGAGTGAACCAGGGCTTCCGATTTGACTCCAATGAATTTACTATCTCCTCTTTACTCACTTTGTCAGTCATATAGTGATGATACTGTTGTGACTGTTCACCATCCTCGGGTAGTTCCCATTCTTGTTTCACTACAGCTGCTCGCTGTTCTTGCTTGCCTCCCTTCCCTTCGGCCTTGCATGCTGTAAGTATGTGCCCCATCCTTTTGCACCCGTGACAAATTGCTGACTTAAAACTGCAGCGTAGTGGAACAAGGCCCTTATAGCCACATCGATAGCAGCTTGACAGAGTGGGTTTCTGGCTGTTTCCATTTTGGGCAACCACTACTGGTGGTGTCTCAGGCTTGACATCCACACTTGCTCTAGCACTCAACTGTTCAGCATTCTTAGCTGCCAACTCCATTGCTGGAGCCACCTCGTACGCTTTCTGGAATTTCAGATCTCTGTCTGACAGCAACCGTCTCTGAATCCTCTCATCTTGAACTCCCACTACCCGTCTATCTTGCAGCAAATCACTCAACGAATCCCCAAACTCACAATATTCGGCCAGCCTACGTAATTCCGCTACGTAATTCGCCACTGATTCACTTGGCTGGCGGCTTCTGCTGTTGAATTTGAAACGTTGCATCGTAGTAAAAGGCTTTGGGTGGAAATGGACCGCCGACGTGGCAAAGATGTCTGCAAACGGCTTTCTCCTGGCTTGTCCGGATGTAACAAACTTCTCAACAGTGTATACGTACGAGCTCCCGCGCTACTAAAAAAATGGCGCGCTTTTGGCGGCATCTTCTATCTCGTTAGCCACGAAGAACTGTTGCATCCGTTCATCGTACTGCCGCCAGTTGTCTTTGGCTTCATTGAATTCTGCCAATCGCCCAAACATCGCCATCCTCGTCGCCAGTGAAATATCTCGTGATTCGCTATATATTGAAAGATCTACTACCAGGATCAAAACCCCCGGATCACCAGCACCCGGATACTACGACCCTACTCAAGCAGAATCTTGTAGCGTAAAATCAAGGTCGACTGAACGTCAGTACGTATCGCTTCTCGTTGGTCCTGGTTTCAGAAAGTAGTCGCTGAGAGATATGAAGCTTACAACAAACCACATTACACCCTAGATTTGTTTCTCGCACCCTATGCACTCTAACAGAAAACCTTTGAAGGAGAACTAGGCGATCGGAACGTCACTTTCCAAGGACTCTTGCAGAACCTCTCGTGTTAGCCTCGGAATTCGATTCATGTCACTCGCAACATGTATCTTAGATTTATCTGTGAGCAAAGTGAGACGTACAATCTTTTGAAAACGATCAGTCAGTTAAAGAAATAGACAAGCGAGACTACGCAAACTACAAACGGCAGTGTGTATTCTACGCAGTAATCATACACTATATATACATATACATATATATATATATATATATATATACACATATATATATACATATACATATATATATATATATATATATATATATATGTATATACCGTATTTCCGTGCTTTAAACGGCATGCCGGTTTATAACGGGGTCTAGCAAGTGCCGGTATACCCCAGGGCATACCGGTGTCTAGAGGGGTAAAATTACAAACATCCTTCACCAAGTGTTGAAATGGAAAGTTGCAGAGCTTTGTGTGGATAAACAGACATACTTAACATTAACACTAATACAGAAAGAGAAGCATGCACTCCCTACTGTAATGTACTACAGACAGTCTTTGTCATCGTCTTCACTTTCTTGGGAAGAGCATTCATCGTCGGAAATGCCGGTGTGCTCTTCTGTTGCCACTGATGGCAGAGCTTCATCCAGTGGTGGAAGGTCATTAAATATACTTGCGAGTCTGCAGTGGTAGTTACCAGCATCTCCTTGATTTCTGAGAATGCCACAGTTGACGAAGGACATGCTGATGATGTCTTCGGATATCTCCTTCCAAGATTGAGATACCCAATTGACTATCATCTCATAAGAAGCAGATTTTCTCTTCCCAGTTTTGGTGTAATGAGCTTCACCATCAGCTAGCCATTGTATCCATTTATCCTTCATTAGACCTTTGAAAGGTTTATTCCAAGAAACGTCCGCTGGCTGTAAGGGTGGTGTCATTCCTCCTGGAATGACTGCCACATCCGTAGAGTAATGCTGATGGAATGAAGATAGGACAGTCTTCTTGACGTGACTTGTTGCGCTGTCATAAACTATGAGAGATTTAGGTTTAAACATACCCTGAGGCCGTTTGCTCCATACCCCTCTTTTCCAGGTATTCATTAATTCAGACGTCATTGACCCTTTCGTAGCGACTTGAACAACAACATCTTTTGGAAATTTTCCCTTTGGTATGTTCTTCAAGTTTCTGAAGATCACCATAGAGGGAAGCTTTGTCCCATCTGCCATAGCTGAAAGCACCACTGTATACCGTACCTTTTCTTTGCCGGTAGTGTTAGCCTTCACTGACTTCACACCTCGAGTGTCGTAGGTCCTTGAACTCGGTAGGTCAAAGTAGAGGGGTGTCTCATCCATCCTGCCAATTGCTTTCAGGGGATATTGATACTCGGCATACTTTCCATCCAAGAAAGCAAAGAACTCCTCTGCTAGCTGCTTGGCATTGCTAGGAACTTTTTGACCCTGCGAAGTTACAGCCCTTGAAGTTAGGTTATGGCGCTTACAAAATCTGTCCAGCCAGCCGTTGGAAAAATGGAAGTAACGCCTTCTTCGTCCTCAGACATATCGTCATAGAGCTTTCGAGCTTGTAGCTTGATACATCTCCCACTGACAGTTATGCCCTCAGCACGTCTTTTGTCTACCCACGACGACAACTCCGTTTCTAGTTCAGGATACCAAGCTCTTCTCTTGGCTCCATCTGATCCAGCCATTGCGGAGGATCTTCTCCTCTTTCTTGTCGAAATCTGCTTGTCATTCTTCATTGCTTCGATCTGATTCTCAGCCTTCGACCAGTCTTGCACGCAACTTCTCGGTACTCCGCATTCCCGAGCTGTTCCCGCCACGTTTCCACCCAGCTCTGCCAACCTCGACAACACTTCCATCTTCTTCTGAATCGTGTACGATTTTCTTCCTTTCTTGGAAGAGCAGGATGTCGTCGACTGGACGTCGTCCGCCATCAGCAGGCATGCGCACTAGCATTACGTGGTCGCGCACTCGAGACCTGAGTCCAAGGCTACCCCACTCTATATCGGCATACCTCACTCTATACCGGCATGCCGGTTTAGGGTACCAGAAAGGGTTGACACTGTTCTTGGTAAACCCCGGTTTTACCGGCATGCCGTTTAAAGCGCGGAAATACGGTATATATAATAGTGTGTATACAAAAAGTCTATACAAACTGCAAACGGCAAAAATTAATAGTTGCTCTAAATGACAAAAACTCTTTATGCCCATAAAAAAGTTTTAAATTTACGTGAGTCACTTAGCAACCTAAAAGAAACAACAATAACAGCAGCAACCACCACAACAGCAACACCAACAATAACCCCTTTAAAGTAAAAGAGAAAACAAAATAACAAATTAAGTAAAACTCAAACGTTAATATTAAATTTTTAAAAATATTTAGTTAAATTTTAAATTCAAAAATATTAGGTCTTTCAAATTACTGTTTTGAAAATAAAATTAAGAATTAGAAAATAAAAACAGAAAATTACAAAGTTAAACACATAAAAACTGTAATACAAAACATATTAGGGTGCAACCGCCCATTGACCCTTTATGTCTACATAAATAAGACATGTATATTTTCATTAACTGTTGACAATGTTGTCCCTGAGGAGATGCATAGTAATTTAGTTAATACGTTAATTGATGTATATGTAAGTACAAAATGTGCTTGCTGATATACATTCCTATAGACTAGGAATAAACGTATGGACATAGTTTTGAATGCATGATGAAAAAAGACACTGAAACATACAAGTGGGTGTAATGAAAGCAATAAAACGTTTACTAATTAATCAAATATCGCAAACAAAGGGAGAGTGATGTCTTCCATTCTACATAACTACATGGTATACACAATGCACATCCTTCCTACTTCACATTCGTTATCAGTTTTCTCATTGCCATGCTTTGACTCCCCAGTTCTCCTCCTACTTTGGTTGTTTCCAAGTTCTGTTTCCTTTTCCTTTGTACTCCCTTGCAGAAAATCTGAAGACGTACTTTGAAATAACTAGCTATCAGTTTCGTCTTAATATTATGACATGTGGGATAGGCACAGTCATCAGTGAGTTCTTCAGCCATTCGTATCAAAACCTCTTTCACATTTCTGGTAGCCATTAAAGTATCTTCTGCTATACTTCGAAACATTAGCTCTACTTTCAATATCATATCAAATGTGCGACCTGTAACATGCTCAAGACTGCACTTCTTGAATTCTCTCAAACTTGTTAGTTTTGCAAAACTGCTATGATCTGGAGCTGAACTTAAGACATACTCAAGGCAAGCATCACACACTACCTCATTTTTCGTAATACTATGGACACAATAACCCACGAGATAGAACAAACTGTTACACTCCGCTTTAGTCAATTCCTCTACAGACTTGGCTTCTGAGATTTCAATTTCCATCAACTCTGGATCAGGATTCACCGATAGTCGTATTGGTTGGGAAAGGAAATCAACAGCATAATCTGTGTCGTCATCATCTTGATAGCTTTCACGATTCCACCTAGAGGTTTCATAAACTGAGCAATGCTGATGATCTTTAGTGCACATTTGAAAGCCACAGGTGATGGTACAGGATTGTTTAGCCTTACTACGCTAAAAAGGTCCTCAAGACAATCTTGAGTGAGGCGTGAAGTCAGCAGAAACTTATGTCCACTACCAAGCAACTCCTTTTGTATGTCCAGCACAGAAGTTGTTGCCATTATGACACTTGCTTGCACAGGCTTCCAGTTTTCTCTTCCATTAATCTTCAAAGACTTGAAGACTGTGACCACAGACCTCAAGAAATTTACAGCCTCCCTGTGCTTAGAAGGGTGCAATATACTTAAGGCCAACACTGGATGTCTCCTAGACATGAGGTCGAACCAATGATTGCAAATTGCAATAAACCAGGCAGTGCTGACATAGTCTGTAGAACGACATTCCTCCTTCGCCAAATAGTGTAGTCTAGATGCAACAGCATTGCTGAAGAAGTTCAAAGCATTCGAATCTTTCATTTTTTTCGAAGTGAGATGGTGCAAGGGTTGAGGTCGATAGCTTTGCAGCTAATTTCAAAGGTTGCAATTCTTGAAATTCTGCAAGATCCTTGACAGGTGCTATAGACACATTGCAGGAAGAAAGGTTATGTTCACTTACCATTGATTCTGGCAATGAAAATACGTTCCCATTGGCCAAAGCAGCCTTCAAATTTTTGATCACATGTGGAACATCTGAAAGAAAATGCAAAGATTTTTTGGGAATCCAGCGGGTGAGGTATCTTGTTAACTGTTGCACAGTGTCGCCCAGTCCTAAGGCCGAAAGATCTCCACATGGCTCTATTCATACTACCCATGTCACTAGCGACAGCAATCACATACAAGCCAATGCCTGCAGCTTTTTCTATGATTTCTAGTACGAGTGGTTTTTATGACAGTTCCATCAGAAGAGTTTCCAGTGAAATAGTAGGCCACGGTTTGCTTCCAGGGAGATGTCACCCCACCCAACATGATCACAAGAGCATGAGTGGCGACTCCACTGTGACCTTCTAAACTTACATAGCCAAGCAGTTGACCACTACTGGAGTCATTCTCCACACATGGACTTATAGACGTTTCGTCTAATGTGAGGCAACAAACCTATTCTTCCTCACACGGTTGTTTCACTTTCAGCTGTAAGTAGATGAACACCTGATCTAAAATGCCAGGACGAAAGGATACCGTTTTTAATCGTCTCTGAAGTGTTCGAACTGATGACAAAGGGTATGACTGCTGCAAGAGTAGCTGGTAGCCAGATGCTCCACAAGCAAACCCCAGTTGCAAGGTCTTCTTAACAGTAACTGCTGACCATTGAACTCCACGCATACTTTTCCGCGAGAGAGCTTGTAGTTGATCTTGACAAAACAATTTTTGTAATTTTGTCCCTTGCACTGCTTTCTGTTTCATAAGAGCTTTTGTTTTCCTTCTTAACATAACAACTGCATCTTAAGCTGCTTGATTTGCTTACACTTTTCAGATAGTTTTAGTCTACTCTTTGATGGAGAAGGGTCCCTGTCATCTGTCTTCTGGGGTGTATCAACAGAACACGCATATGCCCCTACATCAACCGACCCACAGTCAGCAAAGCAAATCAGAGGTACCATCTGCATTAGATCATTGCCACTATAATAAGCCTCCTGCAGCTGCCTTTCATTACCCGACACGTGTAACGCTAGGGATAGTAGTGCAGTCAGATCACGTGACATACTATGTACGACCATACGACCGTATCTACGACCATCTGATCTGCTACGCAACGACATAACACGTGACCAAATAAATTTCCCGTATGTTTAATATGGTGGACGCGAATCAAGCTGCATAGCTATGGCACGCGGAGGGTTTGCACTGTAGTGCTTCTTCATTATGTTAGCAGGAGTACAGCATGCCAATGAAATATGTGATGAGAAAGAGCATGCACAAACTAACATGCATTCATGATCATTTCAAACATGATGACATTTCTCAATACAGACCATTACCCTCATCAGGTGACAGATGGCCTTCTTGCATAGCATCAGCAGCATAGCTGTGATCTTGCACATCTGTTGTTACTTGGACACCAGCATTCAGAGAGTCTTCTTTCTTTGTGCTGTTTCGAGACTTTCTGCTATTCTTGGAGCCAACTTTCCGGTGGGGAAATATTGTTGGTACTGCATTCCATTTCAGTTTCTTTTTTCCATCCTTCCTGTGTTGCTCAAATCAAGACCTATCAAAATGAGCCTTGAATAAATAAACAGAAATTTTACAAGGCGCTTCTTACGGTAATTTTACTAGTATCAAACGTGGGTAGTAAATATATAGGCATACAATCGCAAAAGTTACTGCAGGTAGCGTGAGAGCAGCCAACAAGCACTAATTTCAAACCTTACCGAACTGTGTAGTGTTTTAAGGTGTACTGCAGATATACGAGCTTGTCGGCACCATCCAAAATGCCGCATGAAACTAACAATCAATTATATTCTTGTACCCTGTGCACGCAGTCTAACTACAGCACTCTAGCAGGCCTAAGACGTTTGCTAAGACGTTCTTTTGACATTTGTTCATTTGTAGCAATTCGTATCTTCTGAAATGAAGCGTACAGACTCTCAACAATGACATCCCTTCTTCCATATTTGTCTCGAAGTGTGCGAAGTGCTATGTCCTAGTTCTCTTCTGTCACAGCTATTCCTGCATGTCCCAGAATTCCTGCCAATGTAGAACAACTCCATCAAATGATAGTTGGAGTTCGGTAAAGTAACAGATTTTGGCTTCTCATGTCTGTGGTCCGTGGGCTATTGCTTCAATGACTTCTCTCATCGCTTGAATTGCTTCAGTTGCACAACATTTGTATCTCTGTTACCTAGTCTAAGTGCCAGCTCCAGCTCAACAGTTGCTATCTGTTGTTTCTTCAAGTTATCGAGTCGAGAAAGTTGGCCGTCAATCTTGACTTCCATATCATGACAATCATGTAAAACAGCAATGAAGCCAGTTTCGCCTTCAGCTACAGAAGCGTCTCTGTACTTCTGCAGTCCAGTCATCGTCTTGTAGATCCTTCAAAATATTAGCTCAATCATTATTACATCTCTCCAATAATCTGCATCCCTTTCGAATTCGACTCGAAATATCTACCAATCGTGAAACTCTTACGTCAATATCTTCTATACCCTTTCCATCCTCGACGTTTCTCTCAAGGATCGTATTTATCTCTTTGAAATATCACAGAAGTCTTGCCCTTGTTGGCCCGATCAACTGTCGTAACGGCCCAGACATTTCCTGAAGCCCTCTTCGCAGCGCCAATCTTTTGTCCGCAAGTAACACAAACGAAAAGGAGAATCTATTAATTCTCTGAGAGAAACAGAACTGATGACTCGACAACTAAGTGTCCAACAGTCTCGAAAATACAGTTACGTCTGCTACGTCAACAGTTCTTGGCTTGTGGCACAAAGTCATGACACCAAGTGTACTGTATTTGTACTTATACGCACGCACTGATTCTACACCACGGAAGACTGACGCTCTATTGCTATAGACACACCGAACTATATCAGAACGCGGAAGACAGACTCTAACAATGCAATTGCCCTACGGCTATCTTATACATGTCATCGTAACTCCGCTTCTAACTATAATTAGTACACACAATACACCACAGTCCTCCTTCCTTACTCTTGTCGGTATCTAGCAGGAGGTCTCCTGTTGGATCTCGCCGGATATCTTCTTTCTGCTCCGGGTGATAACTTGGCTGTTGCTGTCGTTGGTGTCTCCTGGCTTGATTCACCTAGTTCAGCTGTTGTGTTCTCTTCAACTGCTGCTTTATCTCGCTGTGTGTCTTGATCCAGGGCCACTGAAAAAATTGATGTTTCTTCTGTCTCTGCCACTTGTGGCATACTCCTCTCATCTCTGGATCTTAGTTGGTCCACATGTACATATCTAGTACTTCCTCCGACATTGACCAAGTAGATCGTGGGACCCAGTTTCTGAACTATGGTACCTCTTAACCACTTCCCTCTACTGTCCTGTTTCGGGTTCCAGACACTTACAGTTGAGCCTGGTTCGAGGTCTCTTGCTCGAAAGGTAGCATCTTCATATTGATCAGTCTGCAGATCTCGCATGTTGTTCTCTGTTTCAGGTCGTAAAAGAGTTAGTCCAGTTCGCAATTCTCTCTTCAACATCAGATCCGCTGGGGCTTCCCTGTTGTCGGTTTGGTGTCGTTCGATACCGCAGTAAGAATGATGACACCTGATGACTGATGGATCTCCCGGTTGGCCGACTCTTCAAACTTGAGTTCTTGGACCAGTCTTTCAGTCCGTCCATTGGATGATGGATGATAAGGAGGTGTTAACTGATGTCGAATTCCATTGGCCTTCATGAACATCTGAAATTCATGTGACCTAAATTGGGGCCCATTATCCGTCACCAACCTCCTGGGTAAACCGTGATAACTGAAGGTCCGTCTCATCGCATTTACGGTCTGCTCTTGGTGGCATGAGTGCCCAACTCGTGTACTTCTGGCCACTTTGAGAAAGCGTCGATCATCAGCAAGTACTATCTTCCCGATAGTTCCGCGAAGTAAGCATGCACCCTCTCCCAAAGCATTGCTGGGTAGATCCATGGGTGAGATGGTAAGACTCGTGCTGGTCTTCCTTTTTTACTCTGACATCTCTCACATCTCTTAGCTAAGTCTTCCAAATTTCTGTCAAGATTGGGCCACCAGATGAAGCTCCTCGCTAAAGCCTTCATCCTGACTACTCCAAGATGTTCATCATGAATTTTTTCTGCCACCACCGTACGTAATGCCCTTGGTATAATTACTCTACTCCCCCAGAGTAGGCATCCATTATCGATTGACAACTCTGTGGATCGTCTGGCGTAAGGCTCTAAACGCGAATCCTCTGAAGTTCTCCATTCACTTCGGGTATATTCATAAGCCTTTCTCAGTATCGGATCTCTGGGTTTGTCTGGCTATTTTGGTTGCCGTCACTGGCAACTGATCGCAGTAGTCCACGTGGTAAATCTCCTCATTTGGGTCAATTACTTGCATAGGTATCGGTAATCTAGACAATAAATCTGCTTTCTTATTGTCTACTCCTGACTTGAACTTCAGGTTGCAGTTGTATGCACTGAGAAGCAGTACCCATCGTTGTAACCGTGCTGCTGCCAAAGTTGCGACGCCTTCATATGGACCCAAGATCTTCAGAAGGGGTCGATGGTCTGTAAACAACGTAAATTCTCTGTCCACTAGATACTTGTGAAATTGCTTCACTGCGTATACTAATGCTAATGCCTCTTTTTCCAGTTGGGCGTACTTTTTCTCCGCTGTCGACACTGTTCTGGATGCTAAGGCTATCGGTCTCTCCTCGATATCTGGCATTATGTGTGTCAGACAGGCACCTGCCCCATAAGGTGATGCATCACAACTCAGACATACATACATACACAGATACATACATACATACATACATACATAGATACATACGTAGATACATACATAGATACATAGATACATACATACATACATACATACAAACATACATGCAATTGCGTACATAGATACACACATACCTACCTATACCTACCTACCTATACCTATCTACCTATACCTAACTACCTACCTAGACCTACCTACCTAGACCTAAATGCCTACCTAGACCTACCCATACCTATACCTACTTACTGTACCCATAGCTACCTACCCACACGTGATGGCAGCGCATCCGGGGCTGTAATCCACACTGTGTCTGGGGCGAGGCTCTACTTACCTACCCGCCTACCCGCCTACCCACCTACCTAACTACATACATATATATATATATATTTTTTTTTTTTTTTTTAAATTTTATATTTTTTATTTTATACATCAGGCTGGGATATCCCAGCCATGACAATCAATTCCATAGTCTAAATAACTACAAATCATTTTACTATTGAACTGCCACAAACGTACTGATAACTGTTGCATTAGGTTGGCAAATACTGTGCTAAAAGATTGAGTAGATCTTGTCGTCATTTTACTCGCGATCAACCTCAATGTTCTCAGACTGTCATCTGACCAAATGCCAAAGCTCTCTACAACCAGAGGGAAAAAGGAGCCACCAGCAGCATTCACTTCTTCTTCGTGATGGAAATCTTTCTCCTCTTCTCCTGCCCGAGCAGCTGCTCCTCCGGTGATTGCTGAGTGTTGAATGAATTTTGGTTGAAAGGAATTCCGAACCGACACATCGAAGTAGGCTGGACGACCGTTGAAAAAATTGGGGTGGAATACATCTCCAGGACGGTTGTTCGTATCTGGTCCACAACGTTGTTCTTTTCGAGCACCATTGTCATCCTGTAGGAGAGCATGCCAGATGATGTCCCGAAGGGCGTCGTGACGTGAGCATCGGGTTGGGTCTAGACGGCACCCTAGCAGGTGATCTCCCTCAATATCAACAAGTTGACCACAAATACATCTTGGGACCTTGGACGAAGAGAAGACTGGAAGCCCGAGCCACAGACGGAGAGCAACGAGGTATTCATGACGTGCCATGGCGAGGCCTAACTTTTCGTTTGGGATTGCCCGCAACCAACTGGCAGCATGAGGAGCAGAGACAGAGTTGAGACGAGCTCTGTCCCGAAGACTTCCTGAAGACATTAGCTGAGTGATTATAATTTTATCCGTTTCAGCTTGCAGAAGATGTTGAGTTGTTGATGGAGATAACAAGTCCAGAGCTGGTGGTGATACATTGTGTTGAAGAAAGAAGCCATTGAATAGTTCACGTGTTGACACTTCCCCTGGAATGGTAACGGTTTGGTTGGACGGGTTATCGGGGAGAAGACGTAGAAACAACTCTCTTGTTGTATTGCAACTACCAAGGTAAGCTGCCAATGCAGTTGTTCTAGCTTGTCGTAGGCCAATACCTCCCGATCGTGTTGGTAATCCTGCTTGTAGCCAGACCTGATCCGTTATGGAGCATTGAGAGATTACACCAAGAGAGCGGCGAAGCCCAGTGTCAAATCGTTTCCACTGTTGGTCGGCCATGTCTGAGGGGATTGTACGTAGAAGGTTGTTTACTTTGCAAAAACCAAGACAGCTGCGGAGGAGAAGTAATTCGATCTGTGGGTCGTGAATTTCGAAAAGAAGTGATTGATTGTCCAGAACCGAGTCGACACGTTTTCCGATAGCAGTGCTGTAGAAATCTTGTGATCCGAATATCGGGGAGCCTAGCAGTTCCATTCCGTCTTGAAGGCGGTTGATTTCTGATGGGAAATTTGGAAAAGACTGATCCCCAGCAGGCCAGAAAATTTCACATTTTCCCAAGTTAAGTTTGAGACCGAAAGAGGCACCTTTAGAGACAACAGAGCGAAATAAGGTGGAAACAGCATGGCGAGTCCCAATAAAGGTTCCATCGTCTAGGTACCACAGGCTGAGCTTGAGGTCATCGACAGGGCCCACAGAGTCCATCAATTCCATCACAACCAGTGAGAACAGGAGTGGTCCCAAGGGGTCACCCTGTTGAACACCTGACGTTGAAAGAATGCGATGAGAACCGAATCTCATTTCTCCCGCCGACTTGTAAGACCAATGAACCCAGCGAACTAGTTCAGGAAATTCTTTCTCAAGGCGAGTGAAATATGTTTGTCGGTTGCATTCGTTAAACGCATTGACCATGTCTAGTTTAAGACAGCAATAGTCTGGATTGTCTTGATTATCATGAATGAATGTTCGGCTGACATGGATGGCAGCTTCAAGACCGCCCTTGATGCCCACGCCAACTTGCCCATACGGGATGAAAGTATCCGGGAGACGAGATCTTACTGCGCTACAACAAAGACGGCTTGCAAGTCGTCGTAGAACTTCCCCCACAGCAATCGGACGAAAACCTCCCTTTTTCTTCAAAAGAGCTGTTAGTGGAGCTCCAGTAAGCCATGGGGCAATGCGGTCATCAAGTTCTCCTGCCAGCATTGAAGACATAAATCTTGTCAGTTGCTCAAGGCACAGTTGAGAAGAAGGGGCAACGGATCCAGTTACAGCGTCGAGGAGATGCTGAGCTCGTAAACGAGTTGCTCCTGGACTCGTGCCCCGAGGAAAAGCTTTCAAGGCTGTGATGACGTTAGCCGGAGTGATTGTTAAAGGCGGAGGTGACGAAGAGCTGTCCATTGAGACTGAAGGAAGAGGATTTTGAGGATGACGGTGATAGAGATCTTGAAGAGCATCTTCAGCGTTAGAAGAGGCACAACCTTGAGATGTCAGCCTGTATGTATATATATATATATATATATATATATATATATATATATATATATATATATATATATAATTTTGTAATCATACAGCTTATACCAGTCAAATAAGTAAAATTGTGTGCAATATACAACAATGCCCAAAGTGACTACTTACCAATTGTAACACCACCTCTGTTCACATCATCCAAAAAGCGATACCAATGTAAAACAATCTCTTCCTCTTTGGCTCTGCGAATACTTCCCTTTGGAGATGGTTCTGGCTGTAAACGTTTGCGCAGTTTCATGGCATTCAATGCGTCATGTTGTTGTTGGCACGTAAACAAAGCCATCGATAACCTGGTATTGCTTTCGATCAGCTTAGTCAGACTATGTGAATTGAGTCCCTCCAACAACTGATCAAGAGCTGCTGTTTTACTGTAGATGATTTTGTGCATGCAGACACCTTTCACCAACTCTTGTATGTTTTGCTTCGTGAAAGAAGCAGCTGGTTTTGAAAAGCCCAATTCAAATCTCAAATCATACTCTTCTCCTTTTTCCAAAAGTACGTGGGCTTCCTCATTGCTAGGAGCTTCAAGAAGCTGTTGAAAGAAATACAATATGTCATGGGAGAACAAAGCAGTGAACTTATATTTACGAGATGGGTATTGATCCGCACATACAATATACCCTTCCTTAAACTTAGTAAGATCTATATTCCTTTATCCATTTCCTTATGCCTAAATTTATCGATTCACTCACTCGTTATATTCTCTTTTCAATTACACGTATCGTATGCCTTTGTATTTTGGTCAATATTAGTGGGCTGCACAGTGCATCTGTATGTATGCTTTGACATCAATATGATGTGTGCGTAACAGCGTCAGCATACCCAGCAGTCATCAAGAGCATGACATTATACCTTTTTCCACAGCTGTTGTTCAGAAACATCTGGTAGTTCACTGACGGATGGATTTATGTTCTCCCAACCATTTGCTAAATATTGAGCAACAGATGGTGCTAAAAAGGTGGGAGCTGGGCCGCCCTGCAAAATTGACATAGCCATTAAGCGACCTAACCACAAACACTGAATAACCACCCAACAATAGCAATAATTATTAATTGGCAATCAGTAATCTCACCAGCTACGAAATACTTTCTTTTGCGAATGGCATCTACATTCATAGACAGCGACTTGCATAAAGGAGGTCCCAAGAAAAGATCCGATGTGACACATTCCTGAAGTGGCAAACGAAAGAACTCGCGTCGTGGGCCCCCATCATCAACAGCCTCTTCAAAAACAAAGTGCACTCGTAGCCACTTATGACCACTAAAAGTTGGAGCAGTCATGGCTTGAATGGTATCATTCCATACATGTGATCGCCTGACATCAATAGCATCTACTTTATTTGAATTGTCTTCCAAAAATTCAAGGTCTGGTAGAACCAGCTCCTGATGTTTTCGTACAATAGACTGTACTTCTTCCTTATCAGGTGCTGTACACGTCCTGAAAAGGACATATGTTGAACTGATTACAAAATGATGTACCTATACCTCAATACTCCCTTACTCAGCTGTATCTTGCATACTGGCAGAGAGTGCAGCTTGCAGGTCTAAGTCAAACTGATTGTTCTCATGGTCCTCATCATCACTGGCAAGTAGATCAATAAACATGCTAATTACAGATTCAAATAACTTTGTGACCATATTTGACACTCTAGATCTAAGATCACAATTACTCGTATGTATCACTGGACTGGTGATCACTACCAACTGATGATGACACTGGTATGGATGCTGATGATGCTGATGCCAAAGTCCTTGTACGTTTACTCTCAGATTGATCCTTGACAACTGTTACTAGTCTCGCGTAGCCAGACCCCTTTCCGCCGCGGCCTCCCCGGCGAAATGGGGTCTGGTGTACGGCCTTTGATGTCGCTGTGTGCCGCGTAGCCAGAAATCGGCTATCTAAAGACCGGATTTAGTTTCTTAAACGCTTCACTAAAGACGAGACTGGTATGCACGCAATGCAATCCTATCTCGATAGCTTCTCTTGTTTCGTAGAGAACAACTCGAAGACTACAGCTAGAGTCGTTGCTGTTTGTGAAATCTGCATGTCTACAGCAGCGATTAAACGCGGCCGCGGGGACGTTGACGTCGACAGGCTTCGATTTCATGCAGCCATGATCGACGTCGTACGATCTAGCGTTGTGCGCTCGTGTCACAACGGAGACTGAATGCGAACGTACTGGATGGATGCGAACGTACTCAGTGCTGTTTGCTGTTTTTTGACGTCTAAAGCGACCGCATACAGTCCGGAGTGAGCGATATCTGGAAGGGCTTGGAGTTGCATGACGTCATCGAAACAAGATGAGTCGTCTTTCTGTGTTTGGGTAATCATTTGATGTGTTTTGTGCATTGTTTTGGTGAACACATACAGTAGCAACCAGGAAGAGACCACGTTGACAGAAATCCTGGACGTCCCAAGGTGGTACAGATTCGATGTGTTGTTTGGAAGAGCTAGATATTACGCGTGTTTCTGCAGCGTAACTTCCAGAGTATGTGGAGCTTCAGGGAGACTACTTCCATCCAACTGTTTTCTCTTGCTCAACAAGGTGATAGCATCTGGTGGTTTCATCAAACACAAAAGCACGTCGACATGTCAGACAGTTATGTTTTATTGCATGATCTATGATATGCACGCAGCGCTACATGATCTAGAATTCTAGACAGTTATTACAACATGCAGTTATTTATTTCACTGGAAGGTCAAAGGTACAGCAGTTACCACAGTCACAACTAAGTGCACAAACATCACAACAATCACATCCTTTTCCTGCACTGTCTTCACTACCCGCAAATAGAAAATCAGCAAATAAGCACTTCCTACGACAAGTTGTAAAATTTTGTCCATACTTCCTCATCGAGGATGAAACTGTCCTGTGCAGATGTCCATATACAAGCAGTGCAGTTGCTGTCAAGCCATCCCTTCCAGCTCGCCCAGTCTCTTGGACATAATCTTCAATGAGTCTTGGAGGACTCCAATGAACAATCCACCTAATGTTGGGAATGTCAACACCCATCCCAAATGCTGTTGTAGCTATCAGAACTCTCAATGTGCTGTCTACTTTACTAAATGACATCAAAACTTTTTCTTTCATCTCGACTGTGGAGGCACTCGAATACATATCAACTAGACGAAATTCTTGCAAATCAATACAATCTGATGGAAATGTAAAGTGGGATCCCAACTTTGATCTGGGCAGAAGATACAGTGACCAACAGTTGTCGTATTTAGTACAAAAGATCACCATTTTGGGGAAGGTGTTTTGCATATGCCTCAGACCTGTGGCAAGTTTAGAACTGAAGTCATCCGGTGATGTCACTGCTTGAACAGCATATCTTATGTTGTCTCTCATGGACGAAAGCCCTACAACACTCACATTTTCCATAGACAGTCTACTCACAACATTATCATATGTGGGTTTGGTTGCTGTAGCTGACAAAGCCATGATCTGAGTCTTTTCTGGAAGTAAATTTCGAAGAGTTCCTATCATAGCGAATGCCACACGAAACTTGTCTCCCCTACATAATGACAAAGCACAAACTATTATAAACATACATATATGGAGGGTATAGTATTTTGCAACAGTGAGGCAGGTAATATATTTACTAACCATGTCTTTACACAATGGGCCTCATCAATGACAAGAGCAACAAGGTTATCTTTGTAGATCTTCTTTAAAAACATTGTTCGAAAAGTAGGATTGCCCAAAAGGTTTTCTGGGCTTATAAAAACTAATTGCACTTTGCCTGTCAAGACTTCCCCCACAGCGTTGTCATCAGTCTGAGCTTCTCCTACAAATTCACACTTCAATCCTCTAGGAAGCAGTTTGGATTTCTGATCAATCATGAGTGACGTTAGTGGGCTGACACACACAACAATACTGCCACAATGGCCTGCGCAGCCATAATTAATCTGGTTATTGTAACAATGTTATTACATGTGACAAGTGTATATGTACCCATCTAAGAAGAAATTAACTATGTATGTGCGTATATTTAAAGAGCGTCGTCTCACCTCTCATTCTGTCAAAGACAACAGGAAGCAAGCTGTAAATAACGGACTTGCCATAACCGGTAGGCAGTATTGCAAATGTATCAGATCCCTCGACGAAGTGTTTGATGGCCAACAATTGCTTATCTTTCAAGTCTGCAAACCCAAGCTGCTTTCGTGCATACTCAATGGCTTCGTAGATATCCGACATTCCTAGATTCTAGATGTCACACGCGACGGGTTTAGAATGAATGAGTGAGCCTAGCTGTCCGCGATATATCTTAATCAGTAAATTAAATATGGTCGTCTGAACCTTGCATCTTAAATTGTCAATTAATTAACTCTAATTAGAAGTAGTCTAGCTCTTTTTAGTAAGAGAACAATGCACAAACACATGAGGTCATTACCCAAACAAAGGAAGCAACTCATCTTAATTAAAATTGTTTCGATGATGTCAGCTCCAAGCCCTAGCTTTTCTAGATACAAGATGAGTTGTTTTTCTTTGTTTGGGCCATGACCTCATGTGTTTTGTGCGTTGCTCTAGTGAACACGGTAGCAACTCGGAAGAGATCACGTTGCAAATAAGGTGCTGGACGTGCCAAAGTGAAGACTATGTGTTCATTTTTGCAGGTCAAGGTTTACAGCGACGTTGCCATAGCAGTGTGTCTAACTATATATAGATGCAAGCTTAGGACGGGCGAGCAAATAGACAGCAGCTTTTCGATTAATTACTATATTGCGTTAGTTAATTGTGAGATATACTGGTTTGACATGTCGTCGTGCTTTTTGTGCTCTACACCACTTGATACTACTACCTTGTGGACCAAGAGAAAACGGTTGGATGGACGTAGTCTCACTGATGCTCGACATACTTTAGAGGTTATACTTCAAGAACACTCGGGCCTTCCACTGTCTTCGTACTTGCCACCTTCTGGTCCAGCTTATGTGTGTCACTACTGTCAAAAAGATTTGAAGAAACTAAGTGAACTTCATCTGCTGAAGGTTAAGGTGAGTCTTAGTTCATTTTGCATGTTGATCTACATAAAAATTAACTAAGAAAGATGGAACTATAATAAAACTGCATATGGTTGGTTCATTATAGATAAAACAACAATTGGCACACTTGCCTGTCTATGTATGTGGTACAGCTTCAAAGAGGCAACGACTTGAAGTACCTGGGGATAAAGATGGAGACGAAATGACAGGTAGCCAACCAGAAATGCTTCAACAGAGGATCCAAAAAGTGTCTCCAAAAGTAAAGGTCAGAGGATATCTGAGTCATCAAACTTGCATCTAGCTTACAAATCATTGATTGAATGCATAACTTCTAGGTGGTTGTAAAATACAAGTCTGGAATGAGAGCATACAACCTTGCTTCTCCAAGAAGAAAGCAGGCAGTAAAGAGATGTGTTCGCGGGAATTTGTTCTCGGTGAATTTTGCCACGACTTCTGCAGAAGCATGCAACACAGTCATTACGTCACTAAAGAAGAAAACTGCTAAAGAAATTAATCAGATTAGGAAACTTGGCAAGAGAAGTGTATTCATGGACAGTGAAGCTCTTTTGCACTTTTCGTGGGATAGAATTTGGTTGGAGCTGAAAAAATATACTCCCACATTGTTGCATGTGATTAGCATCTTAGTGTCTGAAAGTGCTGAGAGGTGCAAGCCCCTTGTTTGCTTCATTGCATCAATGGCCTTGAAACAGCGGTACCAGCAGTTTTCTATAGTTCAACGTGTCATCTCTCTTTTGTTGTATGGCAATGGAACTGCTAAGCAAGTATATATATATATATATATATGTATATATACATATATATACATATACACACATATAAAAGTTGGACATTTTGCAATTTTAATATTTTTTCTATCACTAGGTGTTTTCTTGTTTGCAACCCCTAATGGTCTGCATATCACACAAAGGTACTCTTAAAATTTTGGATAGAATCAGTGACAACTTTGATTCCGAAGTGAAATCATGGTCAGAAAACTTAAAGCATCACTTTCCAGTAAGTTATAACATTAGTTTTAATTTAATTGTTTCTCTGATTTAAGTTAACTTAATCAAGGTCTTTGTTTTTATATATTAAGACAGAAATGAGGATAATTGGTGTGGCCAAGTCAAGTGAATTAGCCCAGTCTTCTTTGTCTAGCAACCAGTCAGAATACAGATTAGACACTGACAATCAAACAGACCACTGTACAGAAAACCAAACAGTTGACAAGACTGTCTCTACAGACTCTGAATTGAAAACTGAAATTTTGGAGAGTGATGGGCATTCTTCAAGAAAGTCTACATCCGACCTGGATTCACCCTCTAGTCAATTAAGTGACATTGATGTGGAAAATTGTTTACTTGAAGATGACACTGGAAGGTAAATAGATGACTGTACAGTGTGTAGTGTGTAGTGTGGTGTGGTGTGGTGTATGTGCGTGTGTGTGTGTGTGTGTGTGTGTGTGTGTGTGTGTGTGTGTGTCTGTGTGTGTGTGTGCATTATATACATGTGTTAGGTTAAAAGTATTTTAGTTTGTGTATGATTGCATGTGTGTAGAGAAGTCATTCAATGTCAATGGACTGGATTTAAGATTGTGGGTGATAATATTGACAAAAACGTTAGACCATCCAATCAAAGAGTTGACCATCAAACTCGTTCTTATCACTATTTTCATTCCTTTGCGGTCTTGGACAGAATCGATCTGAGCATTTCATCGAATAGAGCTCCTAACACATTCAATCTAACCATTGATGATTTCTTAATAAATAGCCACGACATCATGCAGCTGGAAAGAGACTTTGAAGTACTTCTTTCCAGGTACTTGTGCAATTGATTGTGAGCTGTTTACTGATTAATTAATACTAGGCTATACGACTATGGCAGAGTTCTTGTGAGACGACTCCCAGACTTTGAACACCAAGCAGCTGATGTAGTGTGGCACATTCCATGCAAGTATCAAAAGGAGATGTCAAGTAAATCGAAGATGGTGAATAGACTGTTGCATGGTTTTCTGTATAGCCAGGGCTCCAGCTGAGTATTTGTCTTTGTATTTGCTTAATTAGGTGCCATTGGGAGTGCTTCTCCACAGTGAAATTTACCTGCCAGAAATGTGCAAGATACTTGGTTCGCTACAAGAATATGTCCCCTCTCGTGTAGTGAACAGTACTCTTGACGTGGGAGATAAGTCATTGTGCTTGAAAAACGTCGATTTCTTGCCTATTTTGATGGGAGGCGATCAACTTACAGCAGCCAGGGCTAGAGGGGCCAAGTCTCTAAGAAGTAGCCATGACAATGCAAAAGATAGATTGGAAGGATTGCTGCCTGTTGTTGAAGATTGGCATGCTCGCCTCACCTTGACAAAGGTATATTATTGGTGTTGATGGTAACCTATAGGATTAGCTATATATACAGTATTAGCTTACTTTCTATATTTGTGCAGGCTATATGGAAGCGCTTATATTGGGACGATTCTAGCAGAGACAAAGGCACTTTACACCATCTAAAACATGTGCTAAATAGGACCAGCGTGCATAAAGATCCTGGTAAAGACCTCAAGGCTGCTGAGGACTTTTTTACCCTTGTATGGGAAGCTCATGTGGTGTCAGCAGCACAGTCTGTAAAATCAACACAGGGGAAGAAGAGACCTTAGCACCCTTCTGCAGAAAAGTCATGGATTCTTTTGTGTTGCTGTCATCCTTACTAGCACAGAGGTAAGGCACTGTAGCCATAGAGTCGATCTACAAGTTGTAGTACAATGAAATATATTATTATTATTATTTATCTATTATACAGGGAACATTCTACTGCTTTCGATGCAGTCCATGTTTATGCACTTGACATCCTGAATCTTGGCCTCATCTACAAGGGTTTTCATGACGCACATGACGCAGTCAAAGAGGGGGATGGTGATAGAGTGATACGATACTGGAAAGTGCTCATGGTGCTATTTAAAGAAACCGGTAAACGAAATTATAGCAAGGCGGCATTTCTGCTAATCCTCCAACTTCACTCGTTATCTGAAAGAGCAGCCACAGAAGTAAAATGGAGCCGGTTTGTAAATAGAAGGGGCCAAATTGGATGCAACATACCTTGCGATTTGGCTATGGAACACCTAAACAGACGGCTGAAGGGTATCATCCGTAATATGGGAGCTAATGTTGTCCCTTCAGCATTAGCTCGTGCAGCAAAATCAATAGGTAGTGTAGACTGTGTGTGCGACTTGTTCGAACAGTCGGTTATGGCTCAGCAGACATCTAGCAAACACACCATCGCTCAAGACAGCAAAGACTTTCAGCTAGTGCTGGAAATATTAAATGAAAAAAAATTCAAGGAAGAGATTGGAAGGCATCATAGCCGCTTTCGATACTCATGCACCCTCCTGGAACAAAGCAGGAAAGAAACTCTTTGCACATGGCTACAGAAGTTGCTGCAAGAGCACATTGGTTTCGTACCTGAGGATGATGACAATGATGATGATGATGATGATGATGATGATGTAGATGTACATTTTAATGACACCGAGTGAACCTAAAGTATTATTGTTATTATGTGCTATGTATTGTAAGCATGAAAACTCTAGACTAGCTATGTATGGACTACCATATATGAGCTGTACGTATATCTATGAATTAATACATGATGATCATGCAGTATACGCATGCAGTGTTGATCGTCACGTAAAGTTTACTCAGGGCCAGGCAGATATCATATCACGTCAGTAGTAGAGACTTGCGTGTTCCACAGATTGACATGCAGTGTCAGAAGTGAAGTCTGCAACCCAAGCTGCTTCCGTTCATATTACTCCAATCACAACGTGGTCTCTTCCTGGTTGCTACTGTATGTGTTCACCAAAACAATGCACAAAACACATCAAATGATTACCCGAACACAGAAAGACGACTCATCTTGTTTCGATGACGTCATGCAACTCCAAGCCCTTCCAGATATCGCTCACTCCGGACTGTATGCGGTCGCTTTAGACGTCAAAAAACAGCAAACAGCACTGAGTACGTTCGCATCCATCCAGTACGTTCGCATTCAGTCTCCGTTGTGACACGAGCGCACAACGCTAGATCGTACGACGTCGATCATGGCTGCATGAAATCGAAGCCTGTCGACGTCAACGTCCCCGCGGCCGCGTTTAATCGCTGCTGTAGACATGCAGATTTCACAAACAGCAACGACTCTAGCTGTAGTCTTCGAGTTGTTCTCTACGAAACAAGAGAAGCTATCGAGATAGGATTGCATTGCGTGCATACCAGTCTCGTCTTTAGTGAAGCGTTTAAGAAACTAAATCCGGTCTTTAGATAGCCGATTTCTGGCTACGCGGCACACAGCGACATCAAAGGCCGTACACCAGACCCCATTTCGCCGGGGTGGCCGCGGCGGAAAGGGGTCTGGCTACGCGAGACTAAACTGTTACCTCCTGTAATACACAAACAGTATACCAACACTAATATTCTCTTTCAAATCTAGACAATTGGTTATGTAAAAAGTACCTCGTCAAAGAATGAAGCTGTAGAACCCAGTCTCTTGTTACGCTCATCTCCAAGTTTTACCTCTGGACGCAAATAGACTATTTTTTGTCCATAGACTTGATGCAGGGTCTGACCATCCGTCACCTGAGATGACATTAGACGAGGTTTCACAAGCTTGTTTCCACACACCATAAGAAACTGAAATCTATAATCACACAGTGCATTTAATTATTAATAATTGCTACGGCCTTTATTGTCAAATACCATCAGTGACAGTCTGTGACCCTGGTCCTTGGCCATTTTAACTTATAATTTTCAAATTTTATTTACTAATTCTTATTTAATTATTTCCCCATATTTGGTTTATCTTTCATATTTTGTTGTGATCAATTATTTTTCAAACAATATTTTTAAATTTTGTAATTGCAATTTTTAATTTTTTATGTTTTTTGTTCTAATTTATATTCTAAATTCCAATTTTGATTTAATTGATTTGGCATCGCTGAGTTCAGTTAGTTCATGCTGTTGCTAGGAAATGAGTGAGGTGACAAAAAAAATTGAACAGCAAGACTACAAATAACGTACACACATGAACAGCTCTGTGCGGCACACACATGAACAGCTCTGTGCGGCATATACGCAGTCGGGAGGCCATCTCAGGTACGACGATCTCAGGTACGACGCGTGCCATATGTTATTCCCAGCCCAGTAGGGAGTCGTTTCCCATTTTAGCGCGTGCCAACTAGAGCTTTGTCAACTGCTCAACGACGCTGCACACAGGCGGCCATGACCGGGCCCTACGGGCCCTAACGGTCTAGCTGTCAGCAGGCGAGGCGTCTCTTCCACATACGTATAACGTCGTCCTGACCTCCCTAGCTAGTAAACTAGATACATATATAGACTAGGTCATGTGGATAACGTAGACACAGTGCGTACGTGAGAACTAAACGACAAGCGACATGTGCAGGGCCGTCTATCTATCTTGCGTCAAGTTGATTTCTTTCGATCTCGTTACAGAAGAGATTGCAACGGTGTTCTGTATTAATTATATCATCGTTGAACAAAGCCATTGACGCAAAAAAGGCAACAGCCCGTCCTCTAGCACCACGCGCTGGAATGGTAAACGATCGACTCCCTTCCTGACCAAGACGTACTTCTTGATGCGTACGTCGCACGCGGCTGTTTAGACTTTTATTTTGCTCCGTTCAGTTTCTTTCAACCACTGACTCATATATTGATCGCTCAATGAACTGCTTGAATTCAGCGATTGTAAATCAAATCAAACCAAATTTAAAATCGAACAATTAAAAATAATTAGAAATACAAAACTCATTTTTAAAATAAACTAAAAGTATATTTGCAAATTCCAAAATAAAAACATTGTAAATTCAATTTAGCCTGAAAAACAATTAGGATATATAACTAAAAAATCCCAAAACTTAAAAATTAAATAAATTAAAATTTTGAAATCAAAGCAGTCGTTGCCAAGCAGTCGTTGCCAAGCAGTCGTTGCCCGTCACGGAGCGCAGAAGAGTTACGTGAAAGCTTGTGGTTTATAGTCACTTTACTCACCTACAAATTTGATCTTCTGAGTCAGGTTCCAAAGATAGAGAAACCTTCAGTTTAGTAAGAAACGCTTGCTCTAACGCTCGATACAGCTCTCTTGCACTCCACTGCTTGTCTACCAAGAAAGCATTCAAAACATATTCGTCTTGTATCAAGCGGGCTTTGGTAGACTGTCTGAGTACGTAATCCCAACTAGGATCTGGAAGCAATACCACTTCCTTTGCGCAGCTAGAGGTGGAAGGTTTTCTAGAAAACGTCGTCGAACGACGACTTCTGGATCGAGATGTTTGCTGGGTCTGCCAAAACGGACGTCGTGAGCCAGCCATTGAATCGTCGCTGCGGTCACTAGGCCTGCAGGTCCTCCTTCCACGTTGAAACAAAAATGGCAGCTCTTGATTGGCACTTTCGAATCGTCCAGAATCTTGATTTGACGAAGTTGAGCTCGAGCGTGATCTTTGTTCAACTGTTACAGATTGACGTTGTGGCTCTTCCTCACGACTTGGCGGTGCCCTGCGACGTGCAACTGACTCACTAAGCGCAGAACGAAAGTGTGGATGGCGCACGATATCTCTTGCAAGCTCATCCACTTCTCTTGAATTTTCCCTAGCCATACTACCGCCAACTCTCAACGTCGAGTCTGTACGTTTGCGCAAAGGCATGCACGTGCTCGGATATTTTAACCGCTGAGACAGATTACGGGTAAACTAAGATGTGACTTGCTAAACACTAGCTGTATACATTGCAACAATGTGGAAAACGCAGTTGCCTACGTAGTTGCTGGCAGCACTGCATTGAAGGGTTGTAATACAATTGCTTAATTATATAACAGTATTAGAGGTACACGAGCACGGCTACTCGATGTACATAGTAGATCACGTCATACACAGAATTTGCGTTAACTTTGCAATTGCTGTCTGTACACATTCAAAGTATTGATACTGGATCAGAGTGAGGTTTTATGATGAGATGAGACGCAGACGTTATGCTTTGTGGAGTATGAAACCGCAGTGATGCATTGATGGCTTACTGGATCGAGTCCTATGAGGATTACTATTTGTCCAAGTGCTTATCTGCGAGTACACCTTGGGTTATATAGGTAACAAGATCTAATGTTTCATTTATATATATATATATATATATCATTATGAATTTTAATTACATTGTATAACCTCTTTCAACATTCTTATTAATTCTTAACACAGCATTAATGTTATTGCCTATGATCTGGTTTATGTGTTTGATCAAAGCATATGAACACGTAATTAAAACAACAATCTACGACTATGTGGTAGAACAAAAATACAGTATCCCCATTGAAGGTTTCTTTGGCAGGTGTAAATAGAGATATTATGCGTTGAACGGGCATGAACGTAGAAGGACCAAGAATAACGTGACTGTGAGCGCACCAAATTTCAACATCAACAAACTTATTTTTATTGGGATGAGGCTGAAACCATGAAATGTTGGCTATTAAATGCTCTTCCCATTGTCCATTTCGATAAATGCTGTGTTCTAGAAAATGATCAATTCTGCCTGGCCATTGTGTTTCCAGTTGTACTTCGCCTGTTGGCCCAGTCCATTTGGCAGTGATATAACTCGAACGGTCGAGTGGGGAAATTGCTGATCCAATGTTTACTCCTGCTATTTCAACAGACTTCACAATTGTGTACACCTCAGGAATGACACAGTTTGGTGATATTGGACCTAGCAATTTAGCGTACATATTTTTTATAAACTGCAGTTCTGAGGGTGAGAATGCAGAAGTTGTATATGTTGACCTTCTTAGGTAGCTTTTGCTTGTTTTTAACCAAATTGATATGTCTGTTTGTGGATTCTGCACATAGGAGGTTTGGAGATCTAATAGACTGATAAGTGAAGATGACTCTGTTTGTGTATGGCATTGGATCCAACATCAGCACAGCTTTGATCTAAAAGCTCTCGCAACAATGGCAACATTTCTGCACGAAAATCCAGTGGAAAGTCAGAGTCACATACTGCAGTTGAGTAGAGAAACTTTCTCATTATTTGTATTTCGGCAGATTTGTTGTTGGTTTTGTATGCTCCAAGGATGCCATTGAGTCTCTCAAAGGTGAATAACCAAAAAGAATATGTTGGACCATAACTTATGATGGAATTGCAAAGGTGGTAGTGCAAATGCATGTTTGGTGTTAAAGGCCTTTTGTACAGTCTGACAATATCTTGGCAAACTCTTCAAGAAAATGTTGAATTTGTTGGATGTCATTGATCGTGATTATTGTTGAGCATAGCAAGCGACAGGCATTGACAAACTTTAGCCAACAGTGATTGTGTTCTGCTGGAAGGATATCTCTCAATGCATATAGGGAATGAATGGTGGTCCAGGTTTTCCACTGGTCAGCAGTAAATCCAGAAAAACTTGATGCTATTTTTAAGGGAATTCGACCAATTGTTGAAGGAAGTTTAACTGCATCAACACGATGTTGTATTTTTCAAAGTCTTGTTTTGAAATTAATGCGTTTTCGTCACTCAGCCAAATATCTTTCAGCATTGTCTTGGCAGTTCCCAAAAACAAGCTATGCATTGGGTCTATTACCAGAAATTCAATGGGTTTATAGTAAGGTAGACGAAGTAGCTCAGTGTATCGTACTCCTGATTGACTTTCTAGTGCTTCTTGTTCTTGTTTAGTTTTTGCATTCACAATTTCTTCCACTAATTGTCGATTTTCATCATCAGTTCGAAGTGGACAGGTGCCATGAGAATATGTATCTGGAGAAGATGATCCCAAGGTAGAAAACTTTTGCAAGAACTTGTTGCATCCCAATCTAGCTGAATGGCTTAGAAACCCTCCTACTTTCCGGGAAGCAGGAATATCACATGCCACACAAAGTAAACCACAATAGTATCTATTGGAGAACCATGGAGATGAGAATGATCTGCAGCAAATACCAGTTTTCCACAATAGTTTCAGTTCATCAACCAATGGCTTCAAGTAGGTGTTAATTGTGAGAGAAGGCTCATTGGGACCAGGAATGAGTTCTACAAGAAAAATGTTATCTTTCTTGTAGCGTAATTGTCTTGGAAGATTCATCAGAGACAAGTAGATTGCACCAATAGTTGATGGAGTGTGCTTGTATGGTCGAAACCAGTCTACATTCATCATGAAAGCATAATTTCTAGGTGTGGAAAGAAAAGGACGTCCATCAACTACCTGAAACTGTGACCAAACTCTCCCATCGTACACATCTGCATAGTACCCTTGTGCAAAATTTCGATGACGCCAGCTTTCACAGAGTTCTTCAAACTGAGGCCTCAAGAGATATTTCTTTAGAGTATTAGAGATGTTATATGCATAGATTTTCTTTGGAACAAAGTGTTTGTACCGTCTTTCAGAATGATGGTATCAAGCAATTCAGCAGAACAATGCCGTCTATGGTATTGCTGTGGATGATTGGGATATGCCACAAAAATGCATTGCCGAGGAACTCTTCTGTTACCAATAGTGATAAAGCACTCTTCCATGTCATATAACGAATGACACCGTGGACACAGTGTATTTAATAAACTTGTCACTGTGAAACTTCTGCCTTGCTAGTTGAACAGAGGTAGGAAGCAAGTGTGATATCAAATTTGCTTGTGGCAAAACTATTCTCAGTATGCCAAAGAACACAACAATGAATCTAAGAAGCTTGTTTATAGCAGAATCGGACACTCCAAATCGATGTTGCCATGACAGTAAGTACCAAACTAACCATTCCACCATTGTTTTGAAAGGACCACTTGTTATTTCTTCTTCTACTCCATCCATCTGCTCAACTCCTGAACCATCATCTTTATCACTTTCGTAATAACTCAATATCAAAGTCATTTTCCTGTACATATAATAACTCCATATCACAGTCAAATTCATCAAATGTTCTAAAAATTTACTTCATGGTTGTTAGAAAAAGCGTCTGGATTGTCAGTTGTAAGTTGCTTATTAGTGTCAACTATCTCATCAGCTGTGTAGGTAACAGTCTCATCAGCTGTGTAGGTAACGGTCTCATCAGCTGTGTAGGTAACGGTCTCATCAGCTGGGTAGGTAACGGTCTCATCAGCTGGGTAGGTAACGGTCTCATCAGCTGGGTAGGTAACGGTCTCATCAGCTGGGTAGGTAACGGTCTCATCAGCTGGGTAGGTAACGGTCTCATCAGCTGTATAACACTCACACTCACTGGCTCTGTTATTCTCTTCAATATCTAAGTAAAAGTGATTAGTCGGTTTGCATACTTGCACAGGAAGTTAGAAATAATTACGGACCTGTTATCTCGTTGTCAGATCTATGGGCTGATTGCTCAGAATCAGATTGACTTGAAGAATCCGTCCTTGCTAACGTCCAGCGTTTTGTTGATTTGTTGTAATATTTTTCCTTGTGCTTTGTGAAAGTACGATAGGCAACAGATTCATTGCAGTGTGGACAGAACGTGTCTGCATTCATCTTCCGCAACTTCCGCAATAGGTAGAATGTCGTTGAACTCAACTAGGGCGCGAAATTCGTCAACTGTAGCAAAGCAATTTCTCTCATAGTCTATTCTAGATTGTTTTGTGTCACGCTCTCAACGTCTGTAGCTTAGCTCAGGAATTCTAAATTCCGACAAGAGATGGTTGGTCATGCAGCTAGAAATCCGTACATGCTACAACGTTTCTACTGATTGTGCCAGTTGTGCTGCGCGATGGTCGTAAAACTTTTTACATTTTCAGAGTCGCTTTGCGGGATCGTTCACCAGTCGTGCAAGATTTTATAGAGGAGAAGCAAGCGCTGCTGCGCCGTCGGTGAACACGTCTTTATCAGTCCCTAGTGCCCACTTTAGATCGTCAGCTGATAGCAGATCGACTTTCGCGCCGTCGGTGCCACTCACAGAGACGCAAAGCGAAGAGCTAGCCAAGCTTCTTCAGCAGTCTTTGGAGCAGTAGACGCAACTGATAGAAATATTTTAAGTAAGCACGCCAAAAGCGTTGTATTAGTCTAACTACAGGGAAACCTCCGCGAACTGGCGTGTTGGCACGTGCATGCAAATTGGTATCATACGTGTGACAGTAGGTCCCGGTCCTACATGCAAGCTTTTTAGAAACAGCGAGCAGAGCAAGATCAGCCTACTAACCAAAGCAGTGTCAACCAAAGTGAAGCAAAGCGAAGTAGGCGCATTACACTGGAGGTTTCAGTAAGTTCATTTAATTGCTCTAATTGAGTTATCAACGAAATCAATAAATTAAACAGATTTCTAGCCTTGAATAGAGCTATATATAGATTTGGGCTATATCTACTGGAATCGACTACTGTCTAGAGCTAGCTGGTCAAATGCAGGTGCATCTAAATCTAATGCTACATAATGTTAATAATTAGCGGCTTATGACAACGATTTATGATGATTGTTGTTTGCGGAGTTATGTACACCTATGGAATTTGTTTCTAATTTATTAACTCTATCTGTTAGAGAGCTTTCCATCGGGTATTCAAGAGTTTAGTGGAGGAAGACGTAGAAATTACTGGATGGAACTTCAGACAAACGTATTGATATGTCCTTGTTTTCCTGCACTACTCTTTTTACATATGGCTCGTATTAATTTTAGCTTTTCTTCTGATGAGAATAAAGTGTTGACAAACAAGATCGTGGAAAATGTCAGCAGTTTGAACCCCTCCTTTGACACTAGTGTGATACGAGATATGCTGTATGTTTTAGTTTGTTGATATATATTGTATATAACTGTATACAAATGTCTATTAGAACTTACTCTAAGCCTAGCTTAGAGTGATTAATTATGTCACTCAGGGGCTTAGCTATTACACTCTTACACTATCTTTCTTTTTATTTTACCGTATAAGATAAAATATTGGCAGGAATTTATTTTGGCGGATGGGCAGATTTTTCAACAACCACCGGGGTATGTTGATGGTATCACCCATGTGGATCAGACATCATATGGATCAGACATCATATGGCGATGTGATGGTACTTCAGACGGATGAGGCCACAGATGGTAGGTAATCTCTGCTTGCCGTCTGTTGTGCCTATGAATAAGCTAGATGAGGCTATAGATGAAGCTGAACTATCACGTTCATGCAGGTCTTGCTATTTGCACTGACACAGCAGTTCTTCATCCCTATGCAGTAATTGGAGACCAGTAAGTTAGGGAAATGTGAGCCACGAACACATCTGTCGATCGCAAACTTCTCCATGACCACTTATGGTAAGACATATATCCGTTATCAAACATCGACGTCCAAATACCAAAATAAAGTTCACCAATTTGCTTTTGTTCATCAATTTCTTAGCAAACCGCCAAACTAAATTCCTGCCAATGTTTCATCTTATACCTTATTTTACAACTGGCGGATGCAGACTTTGACTAGAAGGGTGGCACAAAGATGCTTAGAACTAGTATGGCATCCCCAAAAGATTCTCCTCGGCTGGGTTAGCCTAAATTGTTACACTCGTCGGCTGGGCTAGCATAGCATGTTCCACTTGTCATTTGATATCTCAGCCCAGCCAACAAGAAGTGCGTCGACTGTGTCAAATATGCCATCGGAAGTGAGGTCGCCGTTGACAATATGGCAACTGCAGGGAATGGGTTCCGATGACGCATGCGAACGATATATCAGGGGATCCAAGTTGCAGATGGACTCACAACTGCTACTCGCGGCTAGATCGATTGCAAGTGCAAGTGCTTGTGTTGGAGATTTCCCGAAGACGGACGCAGCACCGTATCGAGAGAGGACGCGTAGGCTACCCAACGGTTGACCGTGCCGTATACTGTAAACGCAATCTTAATCAACTTCCACTTGCTACTGCTACCCAGTCAAATCTCTAACTCAATCAGAATCAATACCGCTTTTTATACTACCCTAGCTCAGTCAAACACAATACCGGTCCAATGACCAATCACAATCACCAACGTATATGTCACATGTCTCTACGTCACACAAATCTCGTACTCACGTAGTAGACATCGACGTCATCCCATGCGGCTGAGAAAATCAGCCTTGTTCTCTGTCCCTTTACCATTTCAATCTTCATGTGGTAATTCTGTAAATATAGCGCCCAACGCATCACTCGATTGTTTAGAAATCTTGTTTGCTTGAGGTATGTTAGAGGCTGGTGATCTGTTTGAAGGACAAATTCTCTTCCATACAAAAATGTTCTTAACTTCTTCACACTCCAGACGATTGCCAAGCATTCTCTTTCAATCGTTGAGAAGCGTTTCTCCCTTTCAGTAAGCTTTTTGCTTATGTAGGTGACTGGAAACATCTTGCCCCCATGTTGCTGCATGAGCACAGTCCCAATGCCTATCTCAGAAGCATCTGTCTGCAAGAAGAATGGCTTGCTATGATCAGGAAGGTGAAGAATTGAGTGACTTGTTATCATAGCCTTCAATGTCGTGTAGGCCTTCTCCTGAGCATCACCCCAGATTACTTGGTTGCATTGTCCCTTCCTAGTAGCATCAGTCAACGGTACAGCTACGGCTGCATAATTTGGGACGAATTCACGGTAGTACCCGGTCCGGCCAAGAAATGACCGCACGTCCTTCTTAGTCAATGGCCTACTGGCATTTCTCACCTTTCGATGGTTCTCTTCGAGTGGTGCACTTGTTCCGCAACTGACTTGATGGCCGACAAAAGTAGTTGTTTCTGCCCCAATAACAGTCTTAGATGGTCTGACTGTAAATTTGGCCTTAGCCAGTCGTCTCAACAGCTCTCGGAGCGTCGCCACATGACAATCCCACATAGTTGTATAAGCTAAAATGTCATCGACATAATGCTTTGCGTTTTCCATTCCTTTCAACAATTTCCTGATAGCTCTGGTCAACGTTGCTCCTGAGTTCACCATGCTGAATGGCATCCGAATAAACTCATACACCCCATCTGGTGTGGAGATCGCTGTTTTTGGATGTCGCCAGGTGCCACAGGTACTTGCCAGTAACTCCTACTGAGATCTATCTTTTTGTGAAGAAATGGTCATTCCTGAGATTTTGGATAAGGTCCACAATTGAAGTCATGGGCTCAACGTTGCACACTGTCGCCTTATTCAATTTTCGATAGTCAACACAGACTCGGTTAGTGCCATCATTCTTCCTCACGACAATGACAGATGACGAATATGGGAATGAGATTCCCGTATTATCTTCAGCTGTAGCATTTTGCTGATGTCTCCCTTGAGTGATTCTCTAATGCTATGTGACACCGCATATGGCTTGGTCCTGATTGGCTCAGTAGTAGTCAAACTTATCCGATACTGGATAACGTCAGTTTCCCCTGGTAGTCGGTAAAGACCTGCTGGAACTCTGTCAATATGTCTCGGACCTGACCCTTTTGTTCTTTGGTTAAGTTCTCCCCAATGATGACATCCTCCCATGATTCATCAGCCTGGCAATCACCGAGATCTAGTAGCTCGCTGTCGTCAATCGCATCGTCGGAACCACATGACTCGTCATCCTCAATGATGGCTGAGAGCAGACCCTCTCCAAAACAGCACCATCTACCATCATTGGGTTTCTGTTGACAGCCTCAACTACCTCTCCGTCCTTGGCTCTCTCCTAATACTTCTTGAGCAAATTAATGTGATAAGTTTTGCTCTTCCCTCTGACGTTGATTCGATAATCGTTGACACGACGCTTCGCCTCGACTTGGTATGGACCCTTCCACTGCATGATCAGCTTGTTACTGTCAGTAAGGCGTAGCAGTAGCACCTTGTCCCCTACCTCAAGACTCCTTTCCTTGGCCTTGCGGTCATATTAATGCTTCTGTCTAACTTGAGCCTTGCCTAACTCTTCTCTTGCAATACGTAACGTCTCCTCAAGCGCCTCCCTCAACTCGAATAAGTATTGGTAGCTCCTGTAGTCCTCACTTTCGGTGCGTCATCCTCCATAGTCCAAAAGTGTCATAGGATTCTCATGGGTCCTCGAACTGTTCTCCCGTAAAGTAGTTCAAACGGAGAAAACCCTGTCGACTCCTGGGGCACCTCCCTGTACGCGAAAAGCAGTGAGTTGACATACCTGTGCCACTGCCTTGGCTGCTCGCTACATAATCTTCTCAGCATCGTCTTGAGCGTCCCATTAAATTTCTCCACCAACCCATTGCACATTGGATGATACGGTGTTGTACTTAGTTGGCGTATACTCAGCAGTCTTGAGACCTCCTGCACGCACTCCAACACAAATTGCGTGTCCATGTCGCTAAGGACTTCGTCAGGTACCCCAAGACGGCTGTACATATTCACCAGAGCCTCGGCAACTGTCTCGCTGCTCACCCTTTTCAGGGGTATAGCCTCAGGGTACCTCGTGGCATAGTCGACTAACGTCAGAATGTAGCGATGCCCCTCTTCACTGGGTGGATGTATCGGACCAATTAAGTCGACTGCGACTCTCTTAAATGGCTGATCAACGAGAGGCATGTCCTGCAGAGGAGCCCTTGAAACCGATCCCTTCCATATTGTTCTCTGACAAATGTCACAAGCCCAACAAAATCTCGACACATCAGCGTGTATGGCTGGCCAATAAAAGTTGTTGAGTATCCTGTCAACTGTCTTCCGGATGCCCAAGTGTCTCCCCATTGTTGAGTCGTGCGCAAGCTCCATCACCTGCTTTCGTAATTGCTCCTGTACCACCACCTGCCGAACTGGCTTGCCATTGTTGGCATAGGGATGTTTGAACACTCGACACAGGACTCGATCTTTGACTTCGAACTTAACTTCTTGTAGACCCTCCTTCGTGATATCGGTCTTCTTGTAATACTTCTGTAACGAGACATCCTCGCCTTGCATTTCCACAATCTTGTCTCGGTTGATCTTGAGCCAATTTTCCACTGGTCGTACGTTGAGAGGGGTCGCAGCACCTACTTTTTTCGCGCTGGATCTTGTCGTCACCACGTTTGCATATGCCACTCAGGATCACCAGCCGTTTCACTATGACACATCGAAGTGGATCTGGTGCCAGACCCTGGTTAAGTTTTTCGAAATGACATTTGACTATGGCATATGCAACTCGCTGATTGCCTAGTAAGAAATCAGGATTATAGTGTCTCAGGTCAACGTTCTGATCAGCTACACCGTGTTCAGATTTATTACGAGCAATAAATGTTATGGCTTCCTGGGTATCAGGAAAATTCACAGCAGATGCTGTCCAATCGGTATTACTATTAGAACCCTGTTCGTTCTTTGGAGGTTCTGAAGAGTCAGCATCTAACTGACATAATACCATTCAGTCTTCTACTGTGTGCCATCTATTATTGCAAGTACCATTTCATTGACATTGCAGGGTGCTAGATTGTCACCATCGATTTCTATTTTGTCGCGATCAGTTGTCCTTTCAACGTCCTGGGCAAACAAATCCAATGAATCAGGTCGTCTGAACAATAGCCCTGCAATTCTTCCCACGAAGCAACTGCACTACCACCAAAATCAGCTGTCAACCATGGTTCTCCTCAGAATCGCTAAGGTTTATATTTTAATTACCAGTTGCCTATATTGAGCAGTAAATTTCATACTTTTCCAAATCATTTGGCAGTGCAGCCTAGAACTTAACGAATGACAGCCTTCTGTTGTGTTTGACAAGACATCAAAGCAGACATTTTCAAATTCGTTATTTTTTGGCCTGGTTACATAGTGGTCCATGGCACTTGAAATTGTGGCCTGTTTATTTTGTGCCACATCTCTTCCCATTGACCATCGACGTTTACACGTAAAACTGTTCTACTGCATACGGCTTTCTTTGGATGATCATTGTCCTTCGATCAAGTCCTCTACTATAACTTTGAAAGTCTCTTTTAGAGGTTCAGACATGCCTTCACTCTTGCTTGAATATTTGGTCATGTATTAATTTAGACACCATTTCTGCATTGACTCACACCTGCATGTCAACGTTAGCCCGCCAGCCTGTCAATTGAGCCCATGGTTATGCCCATTAACGCGAGAATCATTTCGCCGCGCAATAAGCTCTGGCTGCTTGTCTTGTAGTTCAAAATGTGTTCTACTTGATCAGACTTTGGGAAACTTAAACCGGCACTGTAGTTTGTTCGCACTGCCATGATCATTGTCCCCTGCTAGCTATAGGGCAGAGGGCCTCTTACGTTTAGCATGTCGAAGACAGTAAGCCTTTGAGCATTTTGTATGCCTCTACATATTGGCTATTAGTTCAGCATAGTCCTTCTCTTCGTGGTCACATCTCTATGTCGTTTGTGACGCTTAAGGGTGCATTGAGGCAGGTGACCCTTCCCCGTTTCACTCAACGTGGGATTCCGTGTAGTCAGCAAAGCATCAGCAAAGTCATACACTTCCTGTTCAATGTCCTTTGCCCTTCTGTTTTGTTCGCTAGTGGCTTCGGCTTTGCCCGACTCAGATGCTCCCTGCATGCATGCCCACTCTGAACTTATCTTATCGGAATGTGGTGCATCGGCCAGCCGTGCCACACTATGCAAATGAGAACTCCCTCTGTGCTGATACTCACTGCGTGCCCAGCCTCCAAAGGGTTATTGATTGCATGGCCTTGTCAGAGTTATAAGAATTGGACGTACGTGACGGTTTTGCACTTCGAATGTTGCCATCAGAGCTTTCTACAGTTTGTTAATTCTTTCTCGTTTTCACATTTCTCTTTTTAGCTGTTGGTCACGATTGAATGACAGCAACATCTCGAATTCTTGTCTGTAGCTGAGACTATAATTCCTTATGACTTTTCCCAAATGGTTCTCTAAGGTTCAGTAAATATTCATCATGCCATGTTTTTTGGTATCTAAGATTTTGTGATCTTGTTTCCAATCTGCCGAGTCATGTATAGGTCGATCTTTGTAATCTTTATCTGAATTAAAATCAGATTCAAGCATGTAAATATCGAAACATACCAGCCCATGTGTGGATCTTGATACTCTCTCCTTACTATAGGCAAGGTGGCATTTCTGGTAAAGAAAATGATGCTTTTTATGTAGAACTAGATACGTGTACATGACCCATCCTTTGTACGGGCAGAGTACTGTAGTGTTATGATGGAAGAAGACTCAGTTTGAGCATGTACAGACACGTCATCTGCAATGTTTTGGTAGAAATCGACACTCTTGTGTGGATTCAGTTGAAATGAATGGTGTGGGCGTCTGTTCGAATTAACTGGAATGTGCTAATTAGTTAATATCCCATTTAAGACAAATAAAAACTTAACCGAGTGTCATATTTCTAGAAGTTTGCAGCGACTTTCCCGTTCAGGGATACATACATACATACATACATACATATATATATATATATATATATATCGGGGCAACAGAAACTTGAAAGTCACGTGCAGTTTCTTACTCACCCATAGGATACATGCAGTAGCTTGACATGCAGGCATGCATCACTGTAAGTGTTTGCTTTCCGTTTTCGATGTTTTCACACTCCCCGTGTAGCGCTCGGTGCAGGAAACGTGTAGGTTGGATTCAGTGCAAATGCAGTCACACGTATCTTCAAGTGAGTCTTTGTGAAGCAATTTCAACTGTCCCATTGGATGTTATCACTTCGAAGACGTTGCTGCCGTTGCAGGAAACAGGTTTATCGAATGTGGCAGGTATTAGGCGAGCGTACTCGGAAAAACCGAAGGTAGGCATATTTCTAGATACCCAGATATCCTACACAAAAATATCTTGTGGTTTTTGACGACGCCCGTAATAAACGACACGCTCTGTGCATACCGTCCGAGGTCAGCTTATTTGGTGGAGGTCCGATGAGCAAAGACGTAGAGGTCCACCTTAGTAATGGTCAGGGCTTATAGATTGGAAACGTGCTGAGTATATTTTAAAAATATCCCAGGAGGACCCACCTCCATTCGCAAGCGAATTACTCTGCAACGGCTTACATACTCCTGAGATATTTTTAAAATATACTCAGCACGTTTCCAATCTATAAGCACTGACCATTACTAAAGTGGACCTCTACGTCTTTGCTCTGGACGTAGTTTGATGTTATCTGATGCGCGTGAGTAGAGGCGGGTCCTCTTGGGATATTATAGAATATACTCAGCACGTTTCCAACCTACCTACGCACTGAACAATATTTCTTTTCGGAACTCTTATCTCTTTGCTCTAGATGTAGTTTGATGTTTAAAAGAAACAAATCAACTACAGCTTGCTCAGATAATGCATTCTGATGGGACTGCTAGATAGTTATAGCATTGTGACGTAACAATGGCACGTGAACAGAAATGGATATTGAAAGTGAGCATTGCACTCTTAGTTATGAGAAAACAAAGCTACCCTATGAGATTGAGTTCAAGTAACAGAACTTCCTTCTAATTGAGTCTATCAGGGGCAATGATGAACAGCATTATATCGTTCTACGATGCACCCCAAGAGGGAACCCGACTGAAAAAGCAGGAAGACGACGCCACCCTGCCCATGTTCTTACCCATGCCGAGTTACGCCTGTACCAAATTTTAGCCTTGTGGGTGATCTGGTCTAGCTGGCTATCAAACTTACACAGACACACACACAGACACACACACACACACACACACACACACACACACACACACACACACAACACACACACACACACACACACACACACACACACACACACACACACACCACACGACACACCACACGACACACGACACACACACACACACACACACACACACACACACACACACACCACACGACACACACACCACATACAAATACCGTCAATTTTATATAGTAGTATAGATAGATGAATAACTACTCAACGAACTTCAGCTCTTTCCTGTAGAATGTTGTCTGCACGCATGATTTGAGAGAGTGTATATGATCGAGACACTCGATCCTGTGTGAAAAATGTGTTATGTGCATTTAATTTTTAAATAACAAGTTCTGTAAAATGTAGTCTTCTTGGGAGTAGAATAGAAGACTTTGCATTTCACGGTAATGTTAATATAACTACGTCTCTAAAGAGACTAGATTTACTCATGCCTAATCTAAGATAAATGCAAGATATAGACCAGATTTACTCATGCCTAATCTAAGATAAACGCAAGATATGCTCACATTCTGAATGTGATGTAAATCTGAGTCATATCTGATATTCGAATCATTTAAGCAGGGGGTACATGTATGGTAAACGCCATGTATGATATTGCGCAAATATGGCTAAATATGGGTAAATGTGGTATTCAGACAATATTGACCCAATATTTACCACTATGTAAATGTGTTAATCTGTCCAGTGTATGCCAGTCGGGATGGGATTCAGGTGTTTTCTATTTCGTCGGACTTGACCTAATGGAGTTTGTACCATGTAAGATCTGACATAACTAATTGCACTCAGCTGTGGCACTTGACTTAGTAGTATGCAGGAAATTGAAAAGGAGTTAAATTAAGAGGTTTTGCTGTAGTTGTTGATAGTTGCTTTAGAGTAAATTACATGGCACATCTGTTTGCTTTTTCATTAGTTTAATTTAAGTTGATTTAAACATTCATGCTTCTTGAGCACACTCACAGCAGTATCTTTCAGAAGTGTCATCAGGGGTTGCATTTATAAGTTAAAGAGGCCAAAAGGCCAGCAGCACTTTGCTTATTAATTAATGCCATTTGCAAATATTTTCTATTTACATTTTTCATCTTTCCTCCTTTTGTAGAAAATCCATTTTGTCTATGTGCGATCTACCAATTTCCATTCCATGTGTGAGAAATAATATGCATATATTTAAAGTTAAGAGAGGACATGTGAACAGTCAAGCCAATTAAACCACTTTGAAATTAGCACCCATGGTAAATCAGTTATAATGAAATTAGCACCCATGGTAGGTCAGCTATAATGAAATTTGCACCCATGGTAGGTCAGGTATAATTGTGACTGAACTGCATTACTGTAAATAATGTTACAAGTAAATACACACTACGAAAGTCTGTTGATCTGATATCTTTATTAAAAGCTACATCCTAATATACTATAACAAGCTTTGGCTTGGCAGGCAGTCACTTCATTGATTATTACTAATTAATTACAGTTTAGAATACCTTGAAGGTAATAAAAACTGATAACAAAAACTGCGCAATTTGCCTTGAAAAAAATTCTCCTGTCAATCCGTAGATTTGCGTTGAATATGCCATCCAAGCCAGCATTAAATTAGGAAACTTAGTTCGTGCAGTTATAGAGACGGAGCAGCCAGTCGATTGTGCTTGGAACGTGCACTGCAGAGAGCAGAATGCAGTCAATGCCCTCTGCTGGTGACTAGTGCATGACGTGCACGTACACGTCAACTAGGTCGGGTGGTCTAGCCTTCACGCAACTGCTCATTCCTAGTTTTCGTCAGAGAACATGAAGAGGGACTCGCCTACTAGAGCGGTACGTAGTCTAGCAGCTCGCTTGACCGACTACCTGGTGATGCGCGCAGTAGCTACAAGTCTAGAGAAAGTGATACATGTACAAAGAGCTTGCGACGTGTCCAGTAAAGGTAGACAACATCAGTCTTGCATACGTACCCGAGGAAACAGGTTGAGATCCTCATCTTCAAACAGCGTACTGTACATGCGGTTCAGCACCGAATCAGCAACCAGGCCTTCTTGCGCGCCCGAAGACCTCGCAGTTCGGTCCAATAGCATTATGTTAGTGCTGCGTATTAGTGTTGCATATTAGTGCTGCGTATTAGTGCTGTGATAATGCCTCGCGTTTCGGACCATTATGTTAGTGCTGCGTACTAGTGCTGCGTACTAGTGCTGTGTATTAGTGCTGCGTATTCGTGCAGCATTATTCACTAGGCATTTTATATAAAAAGCATTATACAAAAAGCATTATACTCAATGCATTATGCATAATGCATTATACACAATGTTTTTTCTCATTATATTAGTGCTGAGTATTAGTGCTGCAGCAATTGTTTTGGCATTGGTAGCACGCCATAGTTTCACCATAAACAAGAATGTCATCCATGTGGCACACATGTCCTGGTACACCGTTCAGTATACCTGTCATCTCATTCTGGAAATACTCAGGGGCAGAACTGATACCAAATAGTAGGCGGTTAAAGTGATATCGCCCAAAAGGTGTTATAAAGGTTGTTAACACTGCGCTCTCCTTTCTAAGAGGTACCTGCCAAAAGCCAGAATTGGAATCCAGTTTGGTAAAAAATTTGGCTCTGTAATTTAGCTAAAGTCTCCTCCACAGCTGGAAGGATATGACGGCTTCTCTTCACGCTCTCATTCAGCTTCGTGAGATCTACGCATATCCCGACGCGTCCGGTGTGTTTGGGGACTTTCACCATTCCTGCACACCAGGTAGTTTGGGTGTCAATGCGAGAGATCACTTGCATTCTCTCCATGCGGTTGAGGTCTTCCTTTATCCTCGGTAAGAGAGGAATGGCTATTCTTTGAGGAGTTGATAGAGCGTAAGGCTTCGCGTCGTCCTTCAACTCGATGTGATACTCTGTTTACAGTTATCCCAATCCGTTGATATGTCTGGGTATTGGTCCATAATGTGAGATCCAAGGCTTGAAACTGCATCAACCCTGGTCAGAAGGTTTAGTTTCTCAATAGCTGGTCTTCCTCATAAGGGCTGTATGAGATCCTTGATGACGTAAGTTGTTTCTTGTACGCCTTTGTCTCCTCTCTGCAATGTGCAGGAGTACATACCAACGACATCTAGAAATCTGCCATTAGGTCCTTGTAAGCGCTTCTGAGATGGAGACAGATCATGTTTCAATTTGGTGATCAAATTTTCCGGTAAGACTGTCACGTCTGCGCCAGTGTCTACTTTGAAGTTGACTGGGTTACCAATTTACAAGTAGCTTAACCATCCAGGTTTTACTACGCCCTTCACTCGTGAGTGTATCGAGAAACAATAGGTCATCCGTTTCTTGGTCCTCTCCAGAGTAACGGTACTGATCTCCTTGCTCCTACAGACGGTGCCGAAGTGTCCAATCTTTTGGCATTTATAACATTTAGCTTCCTTAGCTGGGAAATTCTGTCTGTTAGGTGATTTTCCACACCGGTGGCACGATCCCTTGACCTGGTTTCTTGATACACTCACTTGTGTCTTGAAGTGTGGTGCTTCCCTTCTCATTTGTGATGCCAAACTACTAAGAGAAAACTTTGCTATGTCATCCTCAGTAGTTGGGCCTTGGATAAAAGTTGGGTCCTTTGCCCGAATCAGGGGCTCAATCTCAGAAACAAGACACAAGGTCACTGCTTCCCAGTTAATGTCTTCCAATGGACAGGAAAGGTAACATAAGAAATGATGCAATTCCTATTTTTTTACAAATTCATTAACTTGGTGTTCTAGGGACGTTAGTTGATACTTCTGTGGGTGCCAGCTGTTGTTGAACAAAGTGCTGGTGAATCGTTCGCCCAGCAATGGCCTGTCGAGCTTGGCTTGATAAAACTACACTCTCCTGCAGCGTCTTTTGTACTGAAGTCATCTGCAGGTTTGAAACCAACATAGTAGTATTCCCTAGATTGACCTTCTTCTTGCGTCTAGTACAGTGGGGAAATGCTGTGAGAACTCTCAGCCCTATTTCTTTGTCACTCAACGTTTCACCAAAGCGGTGGCGTACACCTTGTTGAACTTTCCAGACGAGAACTGAGTCCACATCAGATGGAGTGTATTGCTCACGCAGCCTGACAGTTGAGGACTGATTGAAATGGACGTATATGATTCATGTGGTACTTTCAACTTACCAAGCAGCTCGTTCTGTTACTGGCTCTTTCCACGGTGAACTGGAAACATAGTAGCAAAGACGTCTAGCTGCCTCTCCAGAGCAAGCACTTTCCACACATGCAACCTCCAATCTTCTACAGCAGTGACTGATCTATCTATCTATAGAGTTCTCTTGCTCTAGTTCTTTATTACACCATGCATATAGTGGCTATTGCCAATGACACAACGTGTGTACTACTAAATTTTTTAGTAACATGTGTGAACAAGACAAAGGTCAAAGATATCTAGCTAGACGCCTTTCTACATCTGTTTACATGAAGCCATAGCCATCTCGTTTATTAGATCTAGGCTAGAACAAATTGTAGGCTTGCTACAAGTCTATAGACCTAACTCAGTACATAGTAGGTGCATGTCTTGTGCACGACGTACTATACGCATGCACGACGTGTTGCAAATGCACGGACTCTGCGTGCTGCTTCAACTCTGAGTGCTACGTAATTACAGTAACCGCGTAGGCATAAAGGAGTTCCGTTCCTCAAACTACTGCGCTGCTGATTGATAGGCCTACTTGGCCTAAATGCTGGACCTGCAGTGAAGTCGTGACACAGACACCGTCATTTAGCTCTGTAAGAGCCATAAAAATTAACTTATCTATGTTATGGAACCGGATCCGGGGTCCCACGTCACTATGACGTTCTCAAAAGCGACCAGGCTCTTCTCTCGCTGGACCAATTCCGGTAAAAGCTCCTCCTCCTCGTGTGATTCACGTGCGCTTAGCTCAGCGACTGTGCGAAAGAGCCTGGCTTGCGAAGCTAATTATACGGCATGATTTTATTATATTTATGTTTTACCGCGGGTTGCTACTTTTGTAATTTTTAACACCGGTAGCGTAAATAAAAAGACTTGCTAAGAGAATGAGAGCAATAACCACACATATAGAGACAGGCCACCTTCTTGATATCTTTAATGTAGAAGGCATGCTGGGCCGTTTGTCGTGTCAGGTGCCGTGCTTGCTCGGTCGGCTGGTACACACGAATACCCTACTTGAAATGTTTTTCGATTTTATCGAGATTGTCTAGATTGGTCTTGGGTACATCGAGGCACTGCTCATAGTAGAAGGATGTGGCGAGCTCTCGGGCTTTGGTGGTGCTGCGATCTGCTCGCACCCCTTGGTGTATAGCAAGACAGCGAAACAGACTAGCCTCGTACCAGACCCTCTTGCACCATCGTGCTCGGTTCCCGTATAACATAACAACGCCAGAGAGGGTCTGATATCATCCCGCCTACCGTTTATGTTATTAGATAATCAAATTAGATCGTATGTCACAAAGCCTTGGGCTACTAATACGATTAGTTTAAGTGCTAGTCTCATGTGTGACACAGAAGTCTTTTGGACATGGACGCATTTCTCGTATGGTTGCGATCGCTAATATTTCTTTTACGTGAAAAACCTGCAGGATGTTTTTCAGAAGGCGTAGAAGACACGGTAAGCTGGGAGGTGGAAATCCTTTGAGTAGGCCGTTACGGATGGTAGAATATTTTTATTAGAACCAGTAGTGGTAGGTCTCAGATATTAGCCTCGACACTAGGCCTCCCTTTGCTTTCGGTGGTCCGACCGCGCGAGGATAGCAACTAGACTGTATCACGTGATGTTCTCTCCGAAAAGCAAAGAGAGGCCTAGTAACTCATTGTGTCACGTGACAAGCTAGCTTGTCACCTGATCTATTTTGCAAATGATGATTGGTTGACTCTAAATCACATTGAGTTACTTCCTGATTATTTCCTTTGATATGCAAAGCTCTTTAAGCATTTAGGTAATTAAGAAAACAAATGTCTAGATGTCCAAGGTGTCAATTAGTTCTAACAAAGGTGCTATTATCACACAATCGCCTACTAGTAGCGCTGCAGGTGTCGTTTGGCCTCTCACGCGCTATCATCTCTGTTCCGTCAAGATCGTTCTTGTTTGTTTCTTCGATCGCGATGGAGCCAAAGTATCACAGTGCCGGTATTCTTCTACAGAAAGATCACCGAGAGGAGAGCACAGTGGTAAGACAGGCTCGCGTACAACAGCTTCTTGTGCACTACGTCTAGCGACAAACGAATCGTTTGGATGCGTGTGTTCGTCTACGCAGGTTGCAAACAGTGTTCCAGTATTCTCCCAACATCGCTGCGAGTGAAGGTACCTCTGTCAATCGCATGCAGCGGTTGCTTCTGGGGGAATTCCAAGCAGACATCAGTCACGTAGAAATTTCACGCATTGTGGCAGTGACTTTCCCGACAGCGCGACGAAAGTTTAATTATAAGACTAAAGCGTATGTGTACAGTGGTTTAGTACCTATTGCGTCTTCTTCTTCTACTCAACCACAGCAGACAGAGCAATTGCACTCTGCCTGCGCGTCTTTACACCCTCTTGTTCCACTGCCTTCGATGACAGACGATCAACTCAGCAGGAGTGCGCCAGCGATGCAGTGGAACCCATCAGCAGGAACTGGCCTTCAGTCACTGGACTCAACCATCGACTGGAGTCAGGTAGAAGAGGTATTGGTGGCCGAATTGGAAGCTCTAGGTCATAGCGAATGTCAGTCTCTTTTGCATGGTCCTCTGTCCCAGTCAGACTTGTCGACGTATTCTGTGCGTGAGATTCACAGCACAATTGAGCACTGTAGTCCACGCTTATGGAAGCTTTTAGGGAGATTATCCACACTACATGCGTCCGCTGAAACCAGCATAAGTGCAACTATAGCAACTTCTCTGCTATTGAAATCCAGGCAACCTGGGAGTAGTGGTCTACAGCTGCTGACAACATTCCTACTTATAGCGAAAGGCACCCAAAAACAGGTCATTACCACGCTGGACCACCTTGGCGTGTGCCTTTCCTACCAGCATGATTGGCGGCGGTTGAAGCAGATCGCTGAAGACGAGGGACAAGTGCAGCGATTAGTGCAACAACCCATTCTTGGGGTTTATGATAATTTGAACATTCCTGCAGTGCTTCGTCATGAGAGAAGTGGTGAGTGAAATGCATCCGTGCACGGCTCGTAGAATAGAATTCGAAGAATCTCCTTGTTCAACTTGATAGGGTTGAAAGCCAACATGTGCAACATGACTACCCGTCTACTTGTTAAATTGAGATGCCTCCCTGAAGTATGGGATAACAAGCCACAGGTTAATTAATTCTCTGATTTAATCGTTGATTGATTTATTAATTTTCTATGTACATTTGTGTTGACTGTAGATGAGAAGAGCTGACTTGAACCCTGCTGACATACTGCCCAGTGATGGTGATGGTCAGCAGCTATGGGACAGTGCTACGAAATTCATAGAGAATTTCATGGTTGAAAATTTTCAGTGTCTTCGTCACTTGAAATCATCAGGCATCTCTCACCAAAAGTCAATAACAAAGTCAGAGGTCATTGCCTTGGACATTCTTAACATTGATGAATCATCAACCGACAACAACATTGCGATCTTGGAAACGTTTTGCAGGGATGATCACAAATCTCAACCTTCACTACAGGTATAGCTATACAATGTGGTTAACACATCAATAAACTATTCTGTAAGATTGGATGTATGTAGGCAGTAGTTGGAGACCAGAAAACCTGCAGCAATATCAGAGGAGCCAAGAAACTGAGAACCTATGAAAAGGAATTTATGCATCAACTGCAGTGGACTTGTGAGTCTCTAGGTATGGAACTTCATTTGCTTGATATGATGCCACATTAAATTAATTCTTTCTCACTTTATATACAATATCATTTATTAGTAATTAAACTAATAAATTGAATTAAATTAATTGTTGTTCTAGTAAAGTGTCCTTTTAGCATACTGCTGTTTGTCTTCAGCTTTTACCTGCTTGTATCCCTTGAGTAATCAATGATTAATGTCTCTATTTTCTCCCTTTGTGCACCATGCATATATATATATATATATATAGTTATGTTTCAATTTAATGAATTTGTTACTTTTCTAAGTAAGACATGTTGTTCCATGATTTTTCAGATAATTGTGTTTTTGTGTAGGGGATTTTCATTTTATGTGGGAATATCTTCGAGTGACATTCTGGTCTCTTTGGAGCTCTGAGAGGGATAAGGGCTCTTTAAGTCATTCGAAAGACATTGGCAATAGGAGGCACGCTGACAGGGGAGTGAAGACTTTCAATGTCTGCGATGAACATCTCAGACATGCCTTTCAAGCTCATTTGCTTGCCGCAGTTACCAGCCATTTCAATGTGGCTACTCCCTCTAAACCTATTGCTTGTCATCATGAGCTAACCAACAGTTGGCTTAGAGATGTTGCTGAACGCATTGCAACTTCCACAGTTTTACCAAAAGAACCTGACATTCATTCAAAGAAAGATGATCAAGTGTACTTGATGCATCGTAGAGTACTTCACTTAGGATTTCTATATGAACTCTTAAGAGATTCCGTAAGGAAAGAAAATGGACCACTGGTGATCATTCTATGGAGGTTATGGCTATCTATGTTCTTGGGATCTGGTAGAAAGAACTACTCAGTGGAAGCAGCCAACTTGTTGGCTAACCTGAAAGCTGACTGATCATCTTCCATGGCATTTATTCATACTACAAGAGGTCTGTAAATATATCTGGGAAAGAAAACGGTGGCAAACCTGTGGATCACTTGATAGAGCACTGTGTAAAGTTGACTAGGATTTATGAAATTAATCTGCTTGCTCTACTGTTGTGTTTGTTTTTTGGGCATCGAGAGTCAGTTGGGGAGTTGCATGATGTGCTGTTGGGCTATATATATCCAGAGAGTATTGTATTGTATGTTAGTTGTCTGTACATGTATGGTTATTGTGGTTGGTACATATGTTTGTGCGTGATACAGGATCATCAAAATGCCATGTCTGCTGCATCAAGTTATTCGTTTGACCACGTTAGAGTCATCTCTAGAACTGCTCTCTTTCTTTCACAAGCAGCACACACTGCTGAAGAACAGTTGGGGTCTGTTCATGAACAAACTTCCCACACTACTCGATCTGCTGACACAGACATTAAAGCAATGTGGGAAGCCATCACCAACAATCAACTTCATCTTGAAATGCCTGGGAGGCAAACCCACACTCTTATGATCGATGTAAGAGAAAAGGGGTTAGAAAAAATTGAAGCAGGTTGGCTGGTTAACTTCTTAAAACGAACTGATGCTGTGACCGGGGTACAGAACAGTGAGGAATGTGACTCAACAGACGAGCCTCAGCTACAGTTGGAGGATTTGGACATACAGTGTTGTTGGTAGATTTATTTTTGCAGCACAAAAATTTGGTTGTAAGTGTGTCTGTGTGTGTGTCTGTGTGTCTGTGTGTGTGTGTGTGTGTGTGTGTGTGTGTGTGTGTGTGTGTGTGTGTGTGTGTGTGTGTGTGTCTGTGTGTGTACATATGCAGGTAACTACATGTATAGATAGTAGATTTGTATTTTTCTCTATTGCAACTTTCTAGACTGTCAGAGATGACCAAGAAACCATGGGGTATATGGTATATTATTTTAAGTTGAGCATGCGCATTACATTTAGTTCAATGTCGTAAGCGTTCGCTTCTTTTTTGCCCGAGTCTGAGGAGGGTGCTGTGATGGTTGCTTTCTGTTCATTTGGTTTACCGTGGAAGACAATTCTCTTGCTCGGTAACTGGAGACAGCTCGAACTGAGCCATGCAGGACACTAGGAGGCTGTGGACGTCAGAATGATAACAAGGGTGGAGACCTTGGATGGAGAGTAAGCATTCCGTATCAGCTAGTAGCTCGCTGCACTTGATGACAATTTGTCTGATTGTCCTGTTGGTACAGATGGATTGAGGACCCAGAAATTTACAGCGCTACCCCTCTTGTTGAAATCGTTGTTCTCCAAGTTTCCAGTGTTTGAGACAGTCTCAGCTTCAAATCTTCTGTCACCTACAAGGAGGATCATGCGCTGCATCAGTCATAAAGAAATGACTGAATCCAGTAGTATATATACTAATTACACGTTAGAATTAGCTCACTACTCACAATTATTCGCTTCTGTTTTTTTTGCTCCTTTGTTTTGGCTTGGTTTCTGTGAAGGCCCTTTATTGAAAAAGCCATTAATGTCTTCTGTTCTGCCAGTGCACCAAGTGCAACAGTAGGCTCGATCTGCAGTTGGATTTGTCGAGTCTAGTGTCTCTAGAATACTCCTCCTTAGACAGCTGCCTTGACCAACAATAGCCAGCAACTTTTTGTTTGTGATCTTCTTCCGTTCATGGACATGGTAAATGATGACTGAAGTGGATTTTTCACCATCTCGACCTGCTCTTCCCGTCATCTTTTAGTTTCAAAGTTAACTTGAGGTATATGTAGCAATGGAGATGAAACCATGCTTACTTGAAATAACTCTTCAATGGAGTTTGGGAGGCCAACATTATGACAAGGCGGACATCTCTAATGTCTATCCCCTAGAAAAATAATATGACTAATTTTCTATGACAGGATATAGAGAGCACAGTCTACTGAAGCTGAAAGAAAGTTGACTTGTTCATTGTTCTATAGACCTTACCATACCAAATCCTATGGTTGCTATGACAATGGAAAGTCTTCCCTCTTTAAATTCCATTTTCTACTTGTCGTCTTGTCTCCTCTCGTAGGCTTGAATGATGTACTCCAACTTGATGGTGTTTGTCTACAGGAGACAGGAATCGGTATGGCTTTACTGCCTTTGCCTTTCGCTGAATAAAAATTATTGTCTTTGGTGGACTTGTCGATTGTAAGCCACTACTGATGGATGACAAAAGGCTCTGCAACATAGAATCGATGCAGGGTAATGGTCAGTTTGCAGTGGTAATGTCTCGATTACCTGACAAGATGTATAGGTGCTCATGTAAATGAATATGTTGGGTCTATCTAACGGCAGACATATGTGAACTGTTCTTGACATTCTTAGGGATTTCGATATGTGCTCAACAAATTGTGTCGGTGCAGTGGCAGTCATGGCTATAACAGGACAACTGAAAAAAATCCGAAGGCAGCTCAAGTTAGCAAACTGTTTTCGAAGTCTTCTCCCCTACACAAATGACTTCTGATGATGAAAAAATTCATGAGGATACATTTTCATGACTTTTACCACTGGCAGATACAATGGGCTTTGTCAATAGCCAACAGTCCAATTCTGTCTTGAACGGAGTGTGTGTGTGATCATAAGCCCGCTGATTTCATTGATGCATGATCAGGTAGGTAGAGTTGCTTGAAGCAGCCAGTTTGCTTTAGTTATTCGCCTGCTGATGATTCAAGGTCGCCAAACTGGCAAAAAAGGGAGTGTCTGTCACGAATTGAGTCCTTGTCGTCAGACGAGAAGCTGTTGAAAGACATTTCTTCCGGCAAGTACAAACTAAGTGAGTAGTGTTGGACAATCTTTTGGTCAGGCAATGGTGGGTAACAGTGGTTTGTTTAGTTTATACGTCTCCACAAGAGATCACATCAAGTTTTTGGCGAAACGCATTGTCTAGGCAATTGAAGACAGTAATCTCCTTCATTACTATTGATGATATACATCTGATCGAAGAGTGGCGTCTATATTTAGACCTTCTTACAAGGAACTAAGATTTATTCGTTTTTACCTGCCTAATGTCCCAATTCTGGCTTTCTCAGCAACAGCTCCACTTTTCCTTATTACTTCTGTAACCCAACATCTGAATATGCCTGAATATGTTCTAGTACCTGGATCTCTAAATCGTCCAAACTTATATTTTTCTTTGAATTCTTCGACCTCTATTTCGTCAGTCTTCCACTTGTTAACTTCTATGTTGTCCTCTGTAAAGTATTCTAAAGATATTCCAAAATCCTGTATATTTTGCAGATCAAAGGATGTTTTGTATAAAGTGTATATTCATCTTGTGTACAGTTGCAGTAGTACGTATAACCAGGAGTACAGTCGGACAATACCATGTCACAATGACACTTGAGGGGCGATCTCAACACTATGGAGAATTCAAGTGTGGCAAGCAGCGAGTCATGGTAGCTACTAGTGCGTTTAGCCTTGGTGAGGACATTGATGACATCAGTGAAGTTATTCTATTCGGTTTGCCAGACAGTGGATCTGAGCTTGTGCAACTTGCTGGACGTGGAGGGAGAGATCCACTAAGGTTGTGCCTTGTTCGGTGTGTAGCACACTGTCAGGACCGTAGACAGTCAGTGTGAGTCAACGCAAATTGTGACTCTTGCTTCAATTAAGGTCTGTTTGCGAAGAGTTCTTGTTTACAAGATTTGCAGGCAGATGAGCCACTACCTGATAGTGATTTGTGCTGTTATTTCTGCAATGCATCTGATGAGCGACCTCATATTTTTCAGCCAGAGGTGGATTGCACCTTACCACTTCTTCCTATTCCATGCAGATCTGCAATCTTGAGATCACCTCGTGTTGTTGCTGGTCAGAGAGTTGCTTTGAAGAAAGCACTACTTGAACTTAAAGGACGGCAGGTGGCACAAGATACAGAATGAGAGGACTAGAGAGGTGTTGACCATGTTAGTGATTGATAAACTAGTAAAAATGTAATAAGATTCGATCGGAAAATGATGTTAGGTCAATAGGAGTTGCAAGGGACTTCAGTTTAGCAGTTTTTAAATTTATTGAGTTTCACATTCCTTGCACTGTAGTCAATATTAGTAGTGATAGTACTAAGAGCACTTCAGCTTGTAGACATGTTTTAGGAGAGCTTACAAATCACTAGTAACTCACTTTAGGTTATGTTTTTCAATACAAGTAGTTACGATATTATGTACATGTGTCTATTTCTGTGATAGCTGTATGTTATCAAGAGAATCAATTTCTTCATGGTGTTCAGTGGACTGATTGTCCTCAAGTCTCACGTCTGTCTTACTTCGGAACTTTGCAATCCATTGCTTGGATAAGGCAACTTCATATCCTTTTTCCCTGGTGTTGTGAAATGTCTGTTAGATGGCAACTTTCTTTTGGGAATCCGACAAGTGACGTGACCGTCCAATAGACTGGATATCATCATTTGGATGTCTTTTTCAGCACTTATACTTGTATGCCTTTACCTACATGAGGGGCATGAACTTGCTGATCGCAGAACAGTGCAGCATCATGTAACAACTGAGATGCTACGCTTATTACTCTTAGAAAAATGTTGGAGGGTGATACTGCCACCAGAAGATCGTAAAGCTGTTTTGATGACAAGATTGTGCTGTTCTACTGCCATGACTATTGCTTCCCCATGACCAGGTTTGCCCAGAGAGATAACAGCTCTGTTGTGAGTTACTATGTAAGCAAGCCTTTAGGAAAAGTCAGCCTTCAGATTGTCTAAGAGATTTGCTGCTTCATTGCTATTGCTGCTTCTCTTTGTTGTGAGGAAGTACAGTTACCACGTTCACCAATGTTGGATAACTCTTGGCCCATCTTCGTACTTGATGGCTTCCCTCAAGTCTTCAGAAAGGAGGGCCATAAGCAGAAAGAACGATGGAAATTTTAACGGTTGTCTGCATCATGGTCATCTTCATCTGTTCCTATAACTAGCACTTCATTGGCGAACCTCTCTGCTGTTTCGTTTAGCCATGAGTTCGTTATAATGCTTGCATCTTGTACAATTAAATCTGAGGTAGCAGATATGTTGAGAAAGGTGATGAGGGATGCAGTCAGATGTGCTTCTAATGCATGTTTGAGGAATTCATCGGATTGTTGAAATTTTTTGCAGCAGCAGTGACTCCTATTCGGTTGATCAGTTTGCTGAGATGAGCCAATGAGCCCGGATAATCATGGGACTCCCAAAATATGAGGAAGATGACTTTTAGGCACTCCCATGCGAAGTGGAAATCACCAGGATTCTCTTTCGTCCATGGGAGGAGTGCTGAAGGAATATCCGCTACCCTTCAACGCCGAGCTGCACGAATTGCCCTGCAAGTCGCTTGGTCACCGAGAATCATTGTTGAATAATATCATTTATCGCCAGCATTTTTGAAATTCTTGAAGAATAGTAACATTATTGTGTAACTGTCGTCTATGTCTATCACTATAAATAAGGTGGATAATAGATTGTGTTGTTGGTTGGTCATGGTTGTCATATTGATGTCTTGCTTTAAGGTGATTGCAGCATTTGAACCTGTGTATGAGTACCTTCTGAACTATTGTCTGAGCAGATTCGTGAAATGTTTTGTCGTCATCATCATTCGGTAGGGATGTCTTCTACGCTAAATCTCCTCGAGTGCATTGTGGTAATTCTGTTGTGTTGTAATAAGGTGGGATAAGTCTGGCTACTTGACAGCCAAACGGCTCGTGAAGTTCCATGCCTCTGTATGTCTGGCATGTCTATCATGGGTGACACGTTTCTCAATATTTATGTTGTCATAGGCAACAGTCCAGCCTCCATGTTGAAGCTCACTGTTCTGCTCTATTGCTCTTGCAGCATTTTCCACATTCCTAAAAGTCTGACTATATGACAGGCAGACACCCATATGGTTAAGAGTGGTGATGACTTGTTTACTAGTTGCCTTGGCAACAAACATCAGGCTAACCAGAAGCTGAAAATCTTTGACCTTGTCTCTTGTCTTCTTTGCTAGTAAGCAGACTGCTGCCAAGCTGTAGATATCATTTGGTCCTGTAGTGGTGTCAGCTTGGCCTATCGATAAAAGCAGTAATGTGATTTTAGGAGCGTGTATAAGTAAATGGCTGTGTAGATTATGTAAACTGAAGTCTGTAGTCAGTGAACATGCATCTGCTGCATCAACTGGACCTGTTGACATGATTCTTCCATCTCTCTGTAGCGCACTCAGCTCTGCATTAATTTCTGTACCTACTTGATGCACTGGATAGATTGACTCTGAATAATTGATTGTTGCAGTTCAGCCTCCAAGTTTTGTCCGCGCTTCTTTTCACGTTTGAGCTCAGCTTCTAATTGTGTAATTCGTACTAGATGGTCAGAGGTCGGTGATGTAATATCCTTTGATGACTCTTGTATGCAAGGACGTTTGGGTGGACTTGCCTCATGATCGCTCTTTTTCCGGATACCGCAGTAAACGCATGAGCGGCAGCCTTGAACTCTGGCGCTTTTCCTCTCTACAGTTGATCCAAAGGCAAGGCGCACTAACCTGCTAACATCCACAGAAGACAGCGTTGCCTTTCCGGAGGCCAACAAGTTACAGTTGACGCTGTTCATTACCACTGTCGTTGGAACTTTATCTGATGAGCTTCCCGACTCATATTGTTCTTGTAGCCTAGCACAGTCATAGAGCAGCGCTTGTGCATGCATATACTCCAGGCTACTGGTGATCAAATCACATTGGATCTTACAGCTTCAGATAACGTGAATCGAACTCAGGAGATCGCTCTGTGAATGAATCCGTCCATGCGCATAGACGAACGAAAAACAAATAGTGAATGTATGCAATTATGGGATATCACAGATGGCCTCGTAGCTTGATCTCCAACTACACATTGTTGTTTGTCTCCTGTTGGACCCATGTCTTTAGCAAACTGCAGCATTATGTGAATGTTATTATCAATTAGACTTTCATGTATGTCCGCAAGAGCCAGTTGGCTGGATTTCACTTTTTTGTGTTTGGTAGTTGGTTCTCTTATCTGGGACAAATGATTGTAGATGGTGAAAGCAATTGAAGTCGGTAGTCAAAACTTTCATTACTGCATGGTGGGCATATTTTCTGAACAGTTGCTCATCTGCATCATTCGGAGGTAGGTTTTCTCTTGGGCGTGTTTGTGCTGAGTCTTCACCAGGACAGCTGAGAGTTGACATAATGCCAAGATGGGGTGAAGGCTTTGAAAACTGATCACTGAGCATAAATAGGCTAAATTCAGACAGCATTTTACGTGTGCTGGGACCATCAGTAAGAGCACCTCCACCTTGACACAGTCCATCAATCTCTTGTTTGAGAATTTCACCCACTTGTGCCACTAGAATGAGACTAAAACTAGATTTCTTCAAGTTACTTCTGAGCTTTTTTCTCTGTTGCCAATTGTGCTTCTAGTTCCTTCATTTTATTGAGTTTAGTTGAGGTTTCTGTTCTGAGTTGTTTTAGCTCAATGATTTGGTGTTTTAGCTGTTCATGAGTCATCTCATCTGATTGTGAGTGCTGAAATTTTCTTGGTGGCTCAAGAGTGGCATCACCTATGTCTTTAACGCCAAAGTAAGCATAGAGCCTGGTCTATTAACCTGAACTAGACAGTCTAAACCTGTGTTTCTCTTTAAAGGCATCTCCAAACGTTGATTTTACCAGAATACCCCAATAATATGATGAAATTTGCGTCTCATCATGTCGTCTAAGATGGTCATTGAGACGTGCGAGGATATCTTGAGGCAGAACAAAGTCATCTACGGAAGATGAGGAATAATTGGACTGTAACCTGTGTAAACGGGAACAGAAAGTATTTGATTAGATGATTAGGTGGTACTTCCAGCACTGACTGCTTGTTGATCTTATACGACTGACCATTGTGAAAAGGAAAGATGGAATTCTGTGGATCGGACAACGTGAGTTACAGAAGCCATGCGTACTTCTAGGACCATGTATAGATAGAAGTAAAGAACTCAGGTGGAAAGAGCGTGCACATATGATCCGTATAGTATATATAAGTTTCTGTTGTAGAGGCGGGCGTAGTTAGCGTTCATGCACGTCATGTTCTTTTGTATGGGATAACCATAACGGAAGCGTATTTGTGGGTTACTAGTAGACGGTATTGTACACATAAAGGATCCGTACAGACTGTACACTAGTACTGCATCCCACGTTTTAATTAATATGCCGATATGTCGTGTAGCTTACACGTTAACACATCAATCAACCCGAACCAGCAGTGGAGTACAGTGCGTTGGTACAGGTACAAGGAGGTGCGGAAAGCTAGATGTCGAAGCATAACGCTTGGTAGCTATAGAACAAACGACTTGGCGATTAGGTGTCATTGCTGCCGTACGTCGACAGGCGCAGAATACAAACCACCACGTCTAACTAGGAACGTACGTACGTGTGTTGCGTGAAGAGCGCACTACAATTCGTCGTGTGTGTACAGTGTTCCCTCATACACAGCAGATTACCCCACGCCATCATTCGCCGTCTTTGCTGTTCTTATATTACAGCCGTAATTGAAAGGTATGCAATTATGAAACTTAACACCAATGCTGGTCCTAGGACCAACCGCTATCTATTGAGAAGAGTCGGTACCATCCCAGACCCGTGGAGGACGATTTTGAATCGACGCTACACGGGTCTAGGCCACCTACAAGATTGAGCACAGGGTATCAGACAGCACTGTAACTGCGACGGTTTATCTCGTCTACCGGTACCCGGAAGTCATCACGAGGAGTCAGATGAGGAGACACTACTCTATGAGATATTGTGCAAGGTCAAACACAGATACAGAAGTAAGCCGCTCTTCGCGTCAAGATCCAATACTGTCCACTGTTATAGAAGCACGCAGACAGGCTGGGAGAAGCCCCCACAGTCGTTTGGACTGCAAGCATTGTACGTGCGGAGAAATGAATTGACCATCTACCACGGAATACTACTGTGAGTACTCGATTCGTTATACCTACCAAATTACGGCCACAAGTCCTGGACGGTTTGCATGAGAGACATATTAGAATGACGAAGATGAAGGCGTTGACTCGTACGTACGTTTAGTGGCCTAAGATGGATCAAAGCATTGAGGAAATGGTGGAAAGATGTCAAGGTTGCCAGGAAACCAGTTGTGCCCCGGAGAAGGCTCCCTTACATAGATGGGAGTACCCCGCACTACCCCGGCAGCGCCAACATGTAGACTTCGTTGGCCCCATTGACAGCTGGATGTACATGGGAATTGCTGATGCCCACACAAAATGGCCGGAAATCATAGAAATGGGAAATACTACAGCGAAGGAAACAGTCAAAAGCTGCGGACGGTCATATCTAGAATGGGTATCACGAAGCAACTAGTGACCGACAATGGGCCCCATTACTTCGGAAGTATTTCGATCATTTATGAAAGGCAACGGCATACGGCACATCACAGAAGCTCCGTATCATCCGGCAACCAACGGTCTTGCAGAACGTTCGGTGCGCAGTTTCAAACGGGCACTGAAGGCAAACTAAAGCTTGTATTTGTTTTTAGTTTGTGCTGTCTGTAGCTGGTGTATTTTGTAGTCTGTTAGCTGTCTTATGTCTTAGTTGTTTTTATGTTTGCCCCAAGAGCGAACTGTACCTTTTACTTACTCTTTCAATCGTTCATTCAAAAGGAACGAGCCAGCGGAACACAAATTGGACGAGTTCTTACTATCGTACCGCGTGTCTCCACAGGCCACCACAGACCAAAGCCTCTCGCAGCTTATGTTCAGGCGCAACGTTCGAACAAAATTAGATCTCTTGAAACATGATGTTTGTAGGACGGTAAATCGTAAGCTGTTTAGTTATGAAAACAAAACTTGTCGGTCTTTTGACGAGGGACAGCAAGTGTTGACCCGGAATTATCTGCCAGGACGGAAATGGGTACAGGGAGAGATTGCGGTACAAACGAGGCCTGTGTCATACCGAGTCCGTGCAAACGAGACAGTTTGGAGACGGCATGCCGATCAGCTGCGTTCGGGACCTCGTCCCATCCATGACCCTGGATTTGAAGCCAAAGCCCCATGTGAAGAAACTACCAACGTTACATCTACAAAGAACTCACTTAGACGCCATACAGATGACTCACAGGATGAATTTGCGATAGCTTAGGTCAGGACGAGTAGTAAAGTCGGCCAAGCTACCCGACTGTAATATACGGGACTTGGGTAAATAGTTTGACTGATATATCCCGGGTTGGTAAGAATACCGGCAGCAGGAGAGCAGACGTAGCGTTGTATTTCTAGGTCGTTGTTACGCGTTATTTACATTTTGTGTTGTGTTCTATTGCTTTTCTCACTTATAATACATGATACCAGGAAATGGAGCGCCTGAATCCTCCAGAGCATCATCTATCGTTGACGGGAAATAGAAACTTGGCCATAGTGTGGAAGAAGTGGAAGCAGCGGTTCGAAATTTATCTAGTAGCTTTCGGGATTGAAATCTCAAGCGGGTCCTTTGCAAACGTCGGTGTTTCTACCAAGGGCGTCACATGGGTCCCAAAAGTGGGGGGGCGCAAATTTGAAGCTGAGATATGTGACGTAATTCATGGCGTCATATATATTAAATTCTTCTGTAGTACTACAGTCTATGCTGAATCAGCTAATTTAGCTAAAGACAAGCTACACTTCTGTTTAATTAACGTTGAAAATAGAATTGACTCAAAATATAGCAAGCCACGCCCTAAAAAAGTGGGGGGGCTAGCGCCCTCTCTAGCCCCTAAGACGTGACGCCCTTGTTTCTACACTCAATAGGTCCGGAGGCTGTAGATGTTTACAATACTTTCGTTCTTGGCACTGAGGAAAGTAAAGACAAGCTTGAAGACGTTATGAAAAAGTTTTAAGAACATTTCATTTCAAAACGTAACGTAACGTACGAAAAACATTGTTTCTTTATAAGAAATCAAATGCAAGGTGAGACAATTGACTAGTACTTCACTGAGACGTGTGAATTCGGAGCTATCAGTGAGTCATTGGGCGTATTCGTTTGTGACCTTTCTAGAAACAGATAGACTGGAAAGGCCCGCTAGCGTGTTCGATTGGCCACCTTTCTTTTTCTGGATAGCATGAACAGTTTGCCAAACCTTTCCGTAAAAGGGCAGACTGGAAAGGTATTTACGCTGTTCGATTGGTAACTTTTCTGTTTCCGAAAAAGGATAGAGCGGATAGACTTTCTGACCTATCTTACCATCAGTACAGATAGAAAGGATAGAAAACGCACCTATAGACATGTAAAACTTGCGTCCAATGCTTCAACCTTCCAAATCAACGCAGTCGCTTAGCCTAGCATTTCCAGACCAGTATTTGCGCATATTATGGATTGCCAAAGTTTCAAAGAATGGCAGATGATTTCTCATGCTCGGCAGAACAACTCCTGAATAGCTAGTAGACATTCTAACAGGTGGAAAAGTGGATGCTATGACAAAGAACACACACACACACACACACACACACACACACACACACACACACACACACACACACACACACACAGACACACACACACACACACACACACACACACACACACACACACACACACACACACACACACACACATGGGGTGATTCTGATACAAAGGCACTGATTCTCCTATACGCCGAATTTGCCGAAAAATTCAGAAATCCTTCCTTCAAAAAGAAGAAAATATGGGAGACAGTTGCAACTAGAATGCACGAGATGTCATTTCCTGTTACTGCTCTTCAATGTGAGGGACGGTAGAAATATCTCACAAAAACTTACCGGGAAGTAGAAGACCACAACTACCAAACTGGCATGTCCATACGTTTGTCATTAGTTGATGTTTGTAGCATTGTGGCTTTTATAGGGAGAGATCGAAATGAATGGAGGTATACCAGACAAATAGCTGAAATTTACAGTCATAGGCCAAGTTCCGACCAGTGGCTACTATGAGTAGTTCAGGAGGAGACCACGCTAGATCACCTTCTCCATTAGAAATTTCTGATACAGAAAGCACAGCTCTGACGGAAGATTGCACTGAAGATTGTACACCAACTCCATCAAGGAAGGCAAGGCGATCAAGCGCAAAGTGGTAGAGAGACTACAAAGGAAAGTTTTATGAAGACTATGATGAGCTGTAGAGAGGGACGTGAGAGGCAACACCAAGAGAAAATGAAGATGCTGGCAAAGATGCATGGGCACAAGATGGCTCTAGTTTCCGGCTTGCTTGATACAATAAAGGGTAGTAATACATGTACGTCGTAGTATACAGCTTCAGATATCATAGTTCGTACTATAACTTACAGTATGCGTACTTTAATTGCTTACAGTATCCGTGTAAAGGTATACATATTTAGTACATAAAACGCGTGCATGAGTGTTAATGTACTGCTTGATTTGATCACGTTTGCCTACAGCTCCAAAGTCCCCACCACTTAGATATTTAATTTCTAAGTCATTTACCTCTGTGTCTGCACTATCATCATCACCAAGAAATTCTGCGATATCATTGTCATGAGACAAACAGATATTGTGCAAAACACAAGAGGCAATAATGATCGTCGGAATCTCTTTAACCATTGTGACGTCAACGAATTTCATCCTCCTCCATCTTCCTTTTAGCAACGAAACGCTCTTTCGATTACCATTCTAGTTACGGAGTGACAGTAATTGTAATTTTGTATCTTCCTGTTGCACGTGGCCGAAGTCTTTGTATGGTGTCAAAAGCCACGTGTTGAGAGGGTATGCTGCGTCACCTAGTATGTGGGTTCCTTGCATGGGAAAGATGTCTCCTGGATTGGATTTTATCCCAACAAATAGATCGGAATTTCTCGAAACTCGTGCATCACACAACACACACACACACACACACACACACACACACACACACACACACACACACACACACACACACACACTGTAGTAGATTTATTGTCTAGAAAATTTGACTGAGGATACCCGTACAACTTCTCTATCTGCCAAGGATCTTGATGCAGCAATTGGGGAAATGGTCCAGCTGAAGCCAAGACACCTACCAGCTTGTCAAGCAAAGAACCCAACATTTCTTAGGCAATGTTTACGGAAAGACAAAGCTTATAGGTTCATGAAGAATGTAAGGGGCTCACAACCATACTATCAGCGTATGTTCCATGACATGTTAGCAATGATTCGCCAATTAGGTACTCCCACATGGTTTTTTACACTATCTGCTGCTACTTTAAAATGGCCTGACATTATACAAACAATAGGTAGACAATATGGTGTTACATTTACCGACGAGGAAGTAGTTAATCTTTCTTCTGAGGAAGTGTAGTTGTAAATTTTGTTTAGAATGAGGCTACTTATGATCAAGTTTTTGCTGCTACAAACTTTGGGATTTACACTTTCAAACTCAAAGTCAAAGTTGACAGTTACAATGTATATATATGTATAACTTTGATAACAACGAAATACAAATTCTATTCTTATTATTCTTTGCTCTTTGTAGGAAGAAGAAAAGGTGAAATGTACTTGCATTTCTGTTAGGCATATGTAGAAACTGTGACAGTTATTACTCCAAATAAATCAATTTTTTGCTGATAGATAACATTCTGCCAGCTGTTTTTGCCTTACACACATTTATTAACTTGTTAACATGCATTTAGAAACAACACCTAATCTAGCTGCATTTGTAACGTTCCCACATCTAATTTTGTTTTGGCTCTGGTACCTATGCCTCGCCTAAAACCGCCCATAGTTACGACCTCAAAAGCTGCACAAACGACCTCAAAAGCTGCACAAACGACCTCAAAAGCTGCACAAACAACAATCACCTGCACAAAGAACCGACGAGCGAAGTTTGTAAAAAATAGAAGCGAGGTCCTACGGGACGTTGGCTGACGGACTGCGTAGCTACCCGTTGTACACGGTAGCAGCCAGTCACATGACTTACCTCAAGCTCGACCTGTGACCATTTCAATAATGCTTCTTATTTATATAATACCCACATCATACCATTCCGTCATACGACTTTGTCATAGCGCGACTAATTTACCTTCAAGGTGCATACCGGCCGAGGGTTTGCATTTTAAGTGGTTCTTCATTATTTTTGGTAATATTGGCAAGTATTTTACTAGTATACATAGGTATATATAACCAACCTTGAATGTGATAGCAATGTGTCCACGTTACAAGAAGAGTTTTCATCAGCGTGAGAGCACTTAGAATGTACAGTACTTTCGACAGTACTACACAATAATGCAATTGCAATTTAATTAAATATAATGCAAGGCTAGATGTACATCATCAGCTAATTATGTCACTGCGTAAGCATTAGTGATAAATTGCTTGCCGCAAGTGTATACTAGTACAGCAATACATGTACACCTTTGTTCTCCAAATACTGACGATTTTCCCAATGGCTCAATTCTGTTGCCGTTGAAACTGCCTCATACACCGGCGTAGCGTGGTCCTCAAGTTTGGGGTGATTAATTAGGCTGAAACCACGCCCATTTTCTACTCTTCTAACTCGTAGTTTGTAGATATCTAAGTAAATTAGTATTAATTTTAGGTTACAAATAAACTGTACATGTGGGACACTGTTATTGTCCTTCTCAAAAAGTTTTCATGGCTCGCTGCGATCGTCAAAACTAAATGGCATCTCGATGACAATAGAATCTAGAAGACCAATTCAGTGCAAACGACGTTGACCAATTTTAGCATTTCGTAATCTAGTGTGGAATATAGGTCTAGCTATAGTTTTCTAATTAATAAATAGAATAAACCTGTGGAGAAAGTACCGTGGAATGCAAGCAAATCACTAGGTAGCGGAGCCGCAGGAAATTCTATTCTCCTTAATTTAATTAAGTGTCCACGACTTCTCGACACTGGTTTTATCATATTGTAATGATGATGTGTATTGTCAGAGAGATATAGTTAGCGTCATCGTTGATCGTCAACATACTACTCTGAGATTATGAGGATTGTCACTGTTTAGTAACTTAAAATGATAGTTTTGCTTGAAGCGAAGTGACACGCCCAAAATGTTTGGGGCTATAGCCTTCCCCAGCCCCCCCCCCCTCCCCGACGCTATGCCGGTGCCTCATAGTTGCCTGTATCACATGGGCAATGCACGTGACCATACTTTTTGTCTGGGCAAAAACAACATACAACATCTTCTCGCCTCCAGGTCCGTCTTACAATTTCACGCTTCCGCTTGGGTCGACTACTGCTACTAGTAGTTTCTAGCTCGTGTTCCGATGATGACATCAGTAAGAAATTGAAGAAGATCCGATTAATCTGAGCACACTGTGTACTGACTGATGCCAGAATTATTATGTACACTTGCAACTGATGTCAAACACCACATGCGCATGCGCATTGTCTATATACGGGAAATCCAATTGCATATTTGCGCGGGAGATTATGGCGAGTCCACTACGTTTTGATTGTGATCCTCCCGTTCTTGAATGCAGTCAGACGCAGACAGCGGCATGGGCTAAAGAAAACTTTTCTTTGGACGTTGCAGATGCGTTTACAGGTAATATGAGAAGCATGAACGTGCGCGGATGGCGCGGCGCGGCGCGTGCATGTAAATTTACGAAACCCAACACGCTCGTAGCCAGGGCAAATGATATTTGATGCATAGTAACTCAATGCCATCTAATACGTGTTTAGAACAAGCGATAGCAGGTGAGGATCTTCTGGAACTGGCTCGATCTCACTATACTACAGTAGAGCAACTGAGAGAATGTGGGTTGAAGACTGTTAGTCAACAACTTAAGTTACGCAGGCTTCTCTCACAGCACGATGCTCTACCAGCAGCTGCATCGCCGGACACTTCTCTAAGCACGTCTGTTTCCGCGGCCGGAACAGGAAGTCGACCGGATATACAAATTAACGCCGGCACTGGCTCTGTAGACAAAAAAAGCTGACTGTGAAAGAACTTGGTACCCTTAATCATAGTGCCAGAAAAACATATATTGCAATGTAATATGTTTTCAACATTAGCTGAAACTTCTTATCGTAAAGCACATGCAATCTTACGTTCAGAAGAAGTTCTGTAACTCAGGAAGTCCTGAAAGCTTGGCCAGGAAACACTCTTCCCAACTTTAAGAAATCTTCTGAATCATTGCAAAAACTGAAAAAGCTTACAGATACGTTGGTGCCTATGTATTCGTATCCTCACGCTGGGTTTGGGCCAAATGCAATTAGACATCATATTATCGACACGCTCAACGAGAGGAGGAGAGTGAGAAAAGGCATTGACTTCACCAATCCAGTATATTTTACCGTTGATTTAGATTGTAAAACATACGTCTATTAAATGCAGTATGGGTTGTAGGATGGGCGTAAGGTGAAACGGTCTTCGAATTCTGCCACTGGAGAAGCCAATGATAAGTCTTTGCAGCTGTCAGACAAACAGACGCTACCTGAACCTTCACAAGAACCACAACAGTCTATGCAGCATCAACCTCAAGAGCAAGATGCACAATCCATATTATGCATTGCCACAAGACAACGAAATGAAGAGACCGTTTCACCTTCTGTTGGAGGTAAATCATCACCTTAAATTATTTTGGTCAGGTTAGAGACTTGTCTTTTCTGCATGTGTATCTATAGCCAATGCTCACCTTTTCTATTCCAATCTGGTAAACATTGGTTTGGGATCAATTTGTGGACAAGCAGGAAACATGTGCCATGGGAGAATTGTCCTTCAGGACATTTGAAAGTTCACGTAAAGTCTCTTTGTGGGAGTGAACCAACAGTGCCGTACCCATGGAGAGACCATCTACTGGTTCACTGAACCAGTGACGGCACATTCTTATTAAATATGGCCTCTAAAGCTTGTAAAAGAAGCAGAGGACATCACTTCAGGTATATGTTTATGTATGTCTGTACATACAAGCAGAGTACCATGTACAACCTGTCTTTACATCTATATATCAATTGTGTGCTATGACGTGTCGTAATTGCACTTGCAACTGGTCTTTCTTATCAAATAGTCGTAGCAAAAATTAGCATGAGAATGTGGTGTGTATGTGTGTGTGTGTGTGTGTGTGTGTGTGTGTGTGTGTGTGTGTGTGTGTGTGTGTGTGTGTGTGTGTGTGTGTGTGTGTGTGTGTTGATCAGAATAAAGCTGCATGCTTGAAAATCAAGAAGTCTTAATTAAATAGGTCTTGAATGTGAAGAATTCCAAGATATAGTATTTTATGTGTGACTACATAATGTATATTCTTTTGATTGGCAGATTTTGGTAGAGACAACCATGATGAACCTACAGCTGTCAATTCCGGCCCTGGATTTAAAGAACTTGTTGTCATGGTTGGGTTCCAGGTTACCAGGATAAAGATATCAACAGAAGCCAGCTTGTAAGTGCCTGCAGAAGTCTCAACCTGCACATGGGAGTCGACAAGTCAAAGTCAAAACCGATTCTTCTTGTTGCTGATGCCATGCTCAAAGATGGAATTGTGATCATATCAAATGGCAAGACTGACTTTAGTTCTGTAACAAGGAATGACCTGGTAAAAGCAAAAACGTTTTAGATTGGTAGTTAAATTGTTCAAGTGACACGTGTTTCTATAATTTGATCTGTATGGTACAGGTGTGATGTATTTAGGATTATTAGCGTGTGTCTGCAGCTAGTACGTATACTATACAGTGTGTGTGTGTGTGTGTGTGTGTGTGTGTGTGTGTGTGTGTGTGTGTGTGTGTGTGTGTGTGTGTGTGTGTGGTGTGTGGTAGTGTGTGGTGGTGTGTGGTGGTGGTGTGTGGTGGTGGTGTGTGGTGTGTGGTGGTGTGTGTTGTGGTGTGTGCGGTGGTGGTGTGTGGTGATGTGTGGTGGTGTGTGTGTGGTGGTGGTGGTGGTGGTGGTGGTGGTGGTGGTGTGTGTGTGTGTGTGTGTGTGTGTGTGTGTGTGTGTGTGTGTGTGTGTGTGTGAAAACAAATGTTTCCATAAACATACTACAAACACTGTTCATGGAAAATGCAGACTCCATTCATAAACAAGCTATAGGATTTAATAATGGAATTTCATTTTCCATCCATAGGAAAACAAATATTTCCATAAACGTAAGTCTCTCAATTATTAATGTAATTCATACAAATACTGTTAGTGAAAAATGCATATACCATTCATAGACAAGCTATGCTTCAATAATAGAATTTCATTTTCCATCCATGGAAACAAATATTTCCATAAAATACGTCTCTCAACCATTAATGTAATTCATACAAATACTGTTACTGGAAAATGCATATACCATTCATAGACAAGCTATGTTTCAATAATGAAATTTCATTTCAATCCATGGAAATTAGGTAATGGAAAAAGCATATTCCATTTTATAGAATTCACGAATAGAAAACCGTTATGGTGATTCCATTTTCCATGAATGATATGTGTTTAGAGATTCATTGATGGCATTTATCCATGGAATATGCTGTACTTTCCATTAATATTCCCATGAATGGAATTTTGACATCTTTTCCCTGTGGCCTCGTGATTCATAACTGCGAAACTTCCTGGGTCTGATGAGTCTGGTCGTTTAGTACAGGGTCACGTACCTTTTAGCCTGTGAGTCATACCTGCGCTAACCGTAACAACTTCATTGGTCTAGGAACTATGGAACGCTAAAGTAGGGTCAATTCTTACCGCCAATACAACATACGTCACCTTGATGTGGTACACACGGCGATTGCAGGTAAAAAGACTTATGTCTTATAAGTAAGCGATGTGTTATATAATCAATGATATGCTAACGTGCGCTAAGACGTAAAACTATTATATTACTACATTACCTCACTCCCCCTCAGACGAAGGGCTAAAGTCCGATTCTACAATACAATCATTCAGATATTGTGGGCGAGATCTTTGACGTTGAGATCTTCTAAGTACTTGCGGAGCTTCAGTACTTGAGTTAGAATCTGCTTCAACGAGATCAGGTAACTCTTCCGGAAAATCCTTGGAGTCTGTGGAAATATCTGAGAGAATCTCTTTGTTGGTTTACATTTGTTTTAGTATCCAAAAGATCCCTTGTTGGTTTACATCTGTTCTAATATTTTTAAAACGCAAGTTACGATGTACATATGGTTTTATTCTATCATGATGGAGAGTCACATCCTTCCTCCCATATGGTCGACGAACCTTGTATACTACGTCGGATATCTTTTTAACAACTTTATAAGGTCCCATCCCTCGTGGACAGAAAGAACGAGATACTTGTTTTCCTCCACTAGGACGTGTAATCCACACTAGATCTCCAACACTGTATGGGGTAAAGTGCAACTTTGATTTGCTCTGTTCTCCAACTAACATAGATGTCAAAGGTGCTACAAATGTAGCATACCGTGGAATAAATCGATGATAAAAACCAGTGATGCCCAAGAAAATCTTCACCTCCTTGACAGTAGTGGGTGTAGGTATTCTTTCAATAGCAGTAACCTTCTCCAGATCAGGATTAATTCCTTCTGCACTAATATGAAATCCACAGAATATTGCCTGAGTTGTAACAAATTGACGTTTCTTCGCATTAAGTCGAAGTACGTGTTTGTGAAGAGTTGTAAATGCTTGTTCCAACCGATCCAAATGTAATCGAAATGTATCTGAAACTATACAGAGATTATCCATATAGAGGACTAGCTGAATTGGTGTTAGGTGTCCCAGACCTAGTGACATCATTCGACAAAACGTTGCTGGAGCTCCCTCCAACCCAAAGGGCATTCTGTTGAATACATACAATCCTGAAGGTGTCCGGAACGCTCTCTTTTTCTTATCCTTTTCCACGATTGGCACTTGAAAATATCCTCTTGCCAAGTGCAAGATGTTAAAAAATTTCGCTCCTGATAGTGACTCAATCACCTCTTGAAGATTCCCAGTTGGTATTGCGGTGTCTTTAGTTTTACCATTTAACTGTCTGTAGTCTACGCATAAACGAAGACTCCCATCACTCTTTCTAACTGGACATATAGGTGCCGCATATCCAGAAGTAGATGGTCGAATTATCCCATCTCGCCGTAATCGTCTCACCTCATCTTCAACCTAAGCTTTCCATCTTGTAGGTAGACGACGAGGGCGGCAAGCTATTGGAGTTTTGGTAGTAAACGGAATCGTATGTTCAACATCCACATCCACTGAATACCCTTCATTGCCTGGATAAGCGAACACGTCTCGATGACGTTTTAGAAGATTCTCAAATTGTTGTTTCTCATCAGAGCTCAATGACTCACCCAGATCTATGTCAACCATTGGGTTGTAAATATCAGTACTCTTTCCAACTGGTCTTCGATCCACCCATCCAACGCAGTTGCTTCAGTAAATTCCGCCAAACTCTGTGCTTTATCTATTACTACAGGTTCTGTGCAGACGTTCATAACTCTCACCGGCACATCTCCCCTTTTCCTCCAACACAATAGGTAGCACATCCCAAAAGTCCTGAACGTTCACATAACTCATCCACTACTTCCACAACTCCTGTCCATTCACTAGTAACATTGGAGTGTATATTTCCCCAAATGGTGGTTTCTTGGCCAGGCCCGAATAGTACACTGCTTGGCGAATACACCCGACCAAACTTCAATAAATGCACTTCAGACCTTGTTGGTTCTGATTTGACTGGTTGTTGGAATGTTGTCACTTCTTCCCCTTTCAAGAACAACTTTCTATTAGCGACATCTATCTGAACCTCAAGGGTCGACAGAACATCAGTGCCCAAAACCATACAATCAATTCCTTTCACAACGTAAAATGAACTGTATGCCTTTCGAGATCCCAACTGAAACGACGTAACTACAGTTCCCTCACACTGTAAGGTAGTACCGTCAACCATTATTAGTTGGCGAACAATATTCCTTCTAACTGTCATGTTGTTCATCTGTACAACATCAAGTGGTATCAAGCTGATGTCTGCTTCTGTATCCACCAAAAAAGAAAGAGGTTGCTGGTCAATATTAGCGGTAACCATAATTAGACCGTGAAGAGCCGTGGCTAAATTAGTGATCTGACCTCCTCTCTTTGATGCAGGAGATGTAGCAGTACAGTTTCGGGCAACATGCCCCAGTCTCAAACATCGATGACAATCGTGAAAATGAGGATAACATCAAAATCTTGCTTTTTCTCAATGTCCAGACGTCGGTAGTTCTCAAAGGCCGCCCCTTCTAATCGGAATGTTAGCGCGAGTGCCTTCCTCTCTCCCTCAAAACCTTTAAGTGCTGTCCAGACGGTGATACGGCCTAGAAGGGAAAGTAAATTTCCAGTTCCATCGAAAACCTGAGGCGAATCACGTTGCATTCTAAAATCCCACTCCTGCCACCAAAGTGGTACACACGGCGATTGCAGGTAAAAAGACTGATGTATTATAAGTAAGCGATGTGTTATATAACCACTGTTATGCTAACGTGCGCTAAGACGTAAAACTATTATATTACTACACTACATTGACCATTTGAACGGCATTCGCATCCGCGCTAGCTTGCCATCTGAATCTCAGGCTCCTAGTACCCTTGTATGAGGGAATGACCTACTGTTACTTTTCAATTTCCTCAGTCTCTCTACTGTACCCTTCTAGTAGCGAACTACATGATCTGCTACACTCTACGGTGAAACAATGCGCATGCACCACGTATGACGTCTCAGCTTCACGGCGTGTCGAGTGACATAATAGCTAGTCATCACCCGAGGCAGGCGCGTGCTACGCGTGCTAAAGAGACGACGTCAGGCGTTAGTCACTCCTTTTCCGTTCTCAATTATCTGCCGGATTTGAACAGACCCTCTTTCGCGTGCGGGCACCGCCCCTCTTCGCTCCTCGCGCACGGGTTAAGAGGGGCTGTGCAAGAGACTAGGGTATAACGTATTCGCATACAATTCCTTCCTGTACACGAAACTGGTTACGTATGGACAAAAGCCACTGGATCACACATGGAAATGGAAGAAGGTATTTTGCTTGGAATTGAGTGTAACATGACGAGCAGATAACGGAATAATTGGATGGCACATTTTATATCTCTAATGAACCTTTCTTTTTTTCTAGAATGTCAATCTATTTCAATATCACACAGTGGTAATACCTATCCATCTTCCAGGCCATTGGACTGTAATGGTAGCCGTGTTCCTGACTGCAACAATGCAATCAAATGTAACTGTATATTTCTTTTCTTCGGAAGGGATTCGGACACAGTTCACAAGGAAATAAGATACCTAGATTCTCTGAATCCAAGTGGAAGGGATATATGTGTTGTAGCTCATATTCAGCAAAATATTGTCAATTTTAAAATAATAATTGCTATCACTGACAAGCCTATTGATTTACAGAAAATTTATCAAAATGAAAGGTCAGAGATGTTGTGTGACAGCGACAGAAAACTGGCCTTGTATTGTTGGAAGTGACATATTGGTATGGTGACTTATTTAGAAAATGAATTTGTAACAATTGCTGATTTTATTTGTGCCTTTTGACAGAGTTTTCCTCGACAAACTAATGGGTCAGGCTGTGGAGTGTTTATTTGCTTGGTATGACATCATGGTAGCTATTGGTGCTTTTCATCATCGTTCTGTTACTGCAGCACGCTCTATATGAAATGCTAACATTACCGCACAACTACACCCAAGTTCTCATGGCAAGCTTAACTAATTTGCTCCTTATAGTCACAGATGGCATTAGCCAGAGCATGCATTGACTTGACACTTTGCAAGAACAAGAAAATGTAAGATAAGAGCCTGATCGAAAATTTTCAAGTACATTGTAATACAGCTAACATTGGATCAATTCTAGGCCACAGAAACATCTAGTCACTGCAACTGATGACAGTAATTATACCTGTGCTAATGACAGCAAGTGTAACGATGATGTGCAGGAAGATGTACGTATAATGCACTAAATACTTTACATAGATGTTATTTGTACTTATACGGGGCAGAAATGAAATGACATCCAAATCAGATATAAAACATTTTGGATGTCATTAAATTAATGCATTTTGTACTTTAGATGATTTAGAAATAGTTGAGGAACGTACAAGTGCTCTCTAACATACTGATACCAATAGCCGAGGGTGCAACATCATTTATAAAGTAGAAGTGATCGAACTGCTAACTGTATTATTTGCTCTGCCAATATAGTCGTGAAATACATACTGCCATACAAACTAACAGTAAGGAGGAAGAAGAGCAACAATCGGAAAAGGAATTATATAGTAAGTTGAGCAGAGGCACTGTGTGTTCATGTGTGGATGTTCGAATATTGTTGTCGCAAAGTGATCTAAGGTGTACACTCTTTATTTGTAAACACAAATCTCAATAGTGTTCTTGCAGCTATTAATTGCACTACCAAGGAAATAGACACAACACTAAAAAATTGGAGTCAACAGGTCTCATCCAGACATTGTTGGACGTGTGCTCCACCCAACAACCACCCAACATATCTCGAAAAGTGACCATCGAGGAGAGCACAAGGCAGTGGTGGCACTTCACTATTGGAGCAAAGTTTCCATGGCCTATTATTAAATACTAAAATTATTTTTAAAAAAGGTACTTTCAAACCCCAGTAATGAAAGGTATATGGACCCGAAAGACATTGACAATTTCGATGAATTTATGGGGGAACCAGCAGACTGGATTTATTGTGTCAAATCAAGACATGCTGTCTTCCAAGTCTTGGCCTACCATCATTTAGGCACTTGGGCGACAGATGACATTGCAGCCAAGTTGAAACCGAGTCATCCCTAAAATCAATAATGACAGACAATGCTTTGTGTGGTAGACTGGCAAGTGTGTGAGTCAATGTAGCTATGGTGGTGACGTAGATACTGTAATGAAAAGATGTGACATGTGACACATGCAACCTTTCTACACAACATGTACATATCCTGGGTAAAAGTAAAACTTGTTCTAGCAGGGTAGACCTACCACTACCCTATGCTTGCCTTGATACTACATGTACATAAACGTGATAGTTGCACTCTAATTAATTCACTTGCATCAGCTATCCGTTCAGCCATTTACCTTTAAGCGTGTACAGTACACCTACTGGTAGTAAACTGGTTTTGGACAAGAAACGGCAACATTGGAGAGTTCAAGACTTGATCTTTGACAACCATTACAAATCTGTGCATCAGCTTGTTGATTAACTCCACTCTTGCCTGAGACTTTCGCCCTAAAATATCATATTCGACACTATCTGCACAGACAAACAGACGAGCAGACTAAAACTACGCTCGCGTTTTAGTCTGTTGAACAATAAGAGAGCGCGCTAGTGCGCGGACCAAATATCGCCGACGGACCTAATCCGCTGCTGCGCTAGGACCTAATCCGCGAAGAGAAATGATTCCAGAGATCCGAGGTAGACGCGGTGCGCTAGCGCTGAATGTCTTCCGGTACAAGTGCGTTAGCAAGCGGACATATTACAAGAAAGATAACACTATTCTAATACGCTTCTCAACCTTTGAGCAGCCTTTTGATGATTCGTCTCATGATGGTCGACATCTTGATTTTACGTTGTGGGGTCGTCCACCCTAATCTGGGTCTTGATACTAAAGTTGCCGCGTGTGCCCGGACCAAAAGTGTAGATTTCGATGTTTTGCCAGTGGATGAACGTTCAAAACGACAGGAAAATTTGTACATCTAAAACCTGCATCCAATCTGCAAAACTGTCCTATTTATCATGAATATTAATACCTGAGTCGAAGAACACGTGTGTCAGGATAAAGCTCAGTGACCTGCAACTGATGAAATGCTTGGTCATCTAGCAATTGTAAAATCGAAATCACGATTGGGCAAGCAAATCATGACTTTATTACGAAAATATATACACTGAAATTTGATATTTGTGGTCTGAAATGTGCGTGCATATTTAAATAGAGTTTAAGGTAACTAAACGCAGTCGAATTCTCCTTGCGCACACGGAGCGCGAAAAGTGTCAACAGGGATGGCAGTCCGAGGAAACTTTTCCACGCTTTGAGAGGAACAATGTGTGCTGTCTACAGCACTCCTTATATAGACAGACAAGTGCGCGGCATTCATGCTTGATCGTGCAATTGCTCTTTCTCGAATTTCCCACCCAGACCCTCCCTTAAGACTCCTTGTCAAACGGGTCTCCTTCATTTTCTTCTACACTTCATGTGAAAGGTTGAGTGCATGGGCCGGACTCCGACGATGTCCCGGGTCCTCGCCATTCACCTCACTCTGATGATCTCTGTCCGGATTCCAACCACGTTTACGTGGCCAGGCGTTTCACGGAAGACCGGTTGTGTTACAGAAACAATACGATAAGACTGCAAAATATTGAGAAGGGTAAGAATTCAGGTACTGGAAACGCGCGCATATTTATGCACCCGAAACGCGTACATATTCATACACTAAAAACCTGCACATAGTTAGGCACCGGAAACGTGTACATCTTCGTTTAGTACTTCAGGAATGTATCAAATTAGATCTATTCTTAGGACCTCCTTCATGCAAGTCACTGTCTTTGAACGGAGATGTATTCACAAAACCTTTTTTTTTTTTTTTTTTTTTTTTTTTTTTTTTTTTTTTTTTTCTGATGAGGTAAACTGGTTGATATTAAATTATATATATATATATATAACTAACTACCAAATTCTACACTACGCTACGGTGGGTATATCCCAACTATCAATGTCCTGTACTTCAAGTTGAATTCTTCTGAACAACATCCTTGCATTGTATTTCCACAACTGTACCGAAAGTTGTTGCGTCAAATTCTGGAAAGCTTGATGGAATCGAATTCCGCTGACAGCTGAAGTTTTAGATGCAATAGCTTTTAACGTTTTAATGCTGAACGGAGACCAGAAACCCAATGTTTCCAATACCAAGGGGTAAAAAAGACCACCTGTTGCCAGAACGTTTGCTTCGTGACGTGTGTCCTTCTGTTCTTCACCTGCTTCAGCTGCTGCCCCAGCCCTTACTGCTGCTTTTGTCACGTACAATGGCTGCAATGAGTTTCTGACTGTTATGTCGAAATAAGCTGGTTTGCCCTCTAAAAAGTCAGGATGAAAAACATCACCTGGACGACTTTTGTCATTACCACTGCATCTCACTTCCTTTACCACGTCTTTATTCTCAACTAATTTTGTAACTGGTGAAATTACTGATTGCCAATTAATTGTTATTGCTGAGTGGTTATGTAGTGTTTGTAGTTAGGTCGTTTAATGGCTATGTCAGTTATGCAGGGCAGCCCAGCTCCCACATTCTTAGCACCTTCTATTGCTCACTAAATGGCAAAGATCGCAAGAACCTCAATCCATCGGTCATTGAAGTGCCAGATGTTTCTCAGTAACAGTTGTGGGAAAAGGTAATGTAATGCTCTTGATCATGACGACTGTTGGGTATGCTGACGCTGTCAAGCATACGTGATAATGATGTCAAAACGTACATACCATCTAGATGCACTGTGCAGTCCACCAATATTGATCAAACACAAAATCATAAATGTAATTGAAAAAGAGAATATAATGAGTGAGTGAATGGGTAAATGCATAAGGAAATTGATAAAGGAATATATCTTACGTTTGCGGAAGGGTATACTGTATTTGTGGATCAATACCCATCTCTTATATGTTTACTGCTTTGTTCTCTCATGACATACTGTATTTCTTTCAACAACTTCTTGACGCTCCTAGCATTGAGGAAGCCTGGGTACTCTTGGAACAAGAAGATTACGATATGAGATTCGAATTTGGCATTGCAAAATCGGCTGCTTCTTTTACGAAGCAAAAAGACTGTTCCATGAACTCAGACCTATTTGTGTAAAAGTAGTAATAGCTTCAATTCTGTTCAATTTTTTGTTTTGACTCTTGCTGTCTGTTGCTGTTTAGTTTAGTGTTTGGTGACCTTTAATCTTGCTCCGCACTAGTTGTCCGTAGGCAGAGGTCTCAGACACGCCCCTTGGAATGAATAAACCATGTATATACATAGGCAACACTGATCCTTGTAAATTCTGTGCGATTCTTTTACAGACAGTTATGGTGCAGCAAACAATTACTGAGAGATCATCGATATCAGGCATAACTCCCATCGACGAAGGTAAGAAGGCAGTGAAATGCAATAGAGAATGTAGCAGGTAAAAGGGCGACATTGGTCATGATCATAAAGACACTAGGTGTTAGATACTGTACATCTAGGGTACAGTATATGAGGAGTTACCCAGATTATATTCATTCACTATGAAGTAATTGTGAAGTCACTAAACGAAGCCCACTTCATGATTGGTCTGATAACGCGCCCGTGTTTGTGTATTATATATATATATATATATATATATATATATATATACACAGACCGTCACAAAAGAATAAGCCACTCCCCGTACGTGACTATACCGGAAGTTTGAATGACCACAACATTATGATAACAGCCTCTACGGCTATAATTGAAACAGCTCTTTACTGCAAAATTTCTACTGTAAATTTGAAGGAAAAATTCGCCCATAGGAACTATTTAGTTACAAAATAAATCTATAGTTTGAAGCGCGCGATATTGTGACAAGACACGGAAACGTCATGAATTTCTCAATAGCAGAGTTACGTGACGGCGTCTTCGTATTTTATGAGGAAAGTTTAGCTAGTTTTAGCGTTACGCTACCCCAAGTAATGTGTACTTTTTCTTTACTCTCAAAAAATCAAAAACCACTGTGACGTCACCGATCGATTATATTTGTCATGTTTATGAACGAAAACACAGAAAGAAATAAACACTGACCGGAGACATTGAGTTAATAGTGTGTAGCAAACACGATTATTTAGCTAAATTCTCAATGCTGTACTCAAAATTTGCAAATTGACCTCCGGTTTGAAACAGCTGTGAGTAGAATGTTGCAAAATGAGGTTGATGGCGCGAAATCTTTGAGTATCCATTCGTTGCTATGGCTCGTAGTGCTTCCAAAGTCCGGGTTCATGCAGCTCAGTCATGAGTCTGTAGGTTTTCGAAAACTAGAGAGAATCTGCCAGCAACTGCGAATTTAGATATGCTTCGGCAGCTCAGTCCACGGTGATATGGCAAAATAGAAGCGATGAGAGAACACGGTCTGAGCGAACGAAGGACCGCTGAAGACGTTGTTGTTGCACGCGGCGCGGTGAACAATTGTCTGAGAAGACTAGCGGCGGGAAAGACCGGTTACGACAAAGATCTGGCCGGCCTAAGAAAACATCTGCCAGAGCTGACCGATTTCTCGAAGTGGCCGCCATGAGAAATCGACGTTCATCTTCACGCCAGCTGAAGAGAGACTTTGAACAGGCAACAGATCAACAAGTTTCTAGATCTATTATCTGTCGCCGACTGCCTGAGAGAAAAATTCACGCTTGTCGCCCTCACAAGAAGCCGCTACTGACGGCTAGATATTGGCGTCTTCGAAGTAACTGGGTAGCCGTGTACAGAACGCGGACACTTGACGACAGGAAGAGAGTACTGTTCAGCAATGAGAGTAAGATTAGCCTGGAAAATGACGGTTGTCTGTATGCGTGGCGTCTGAGTAGATTGATGTTAATGATATAGACGATCATGAAAACAATGGTGCTGAGTTCAATGTAGATCATGAAAACACTACTGAAAACCCTAAAACGCTGACACCACTATACAAACACTCCCGGCCACAGTTACAATGACGATACCGACGATACCAACGACGACAACAGCGACAAGAGCCAGCAAATACATCCTCAACAGAAGCACACGAAAACTGTCGCACTTTCAAGAGTGGTTTGAAACTGTTCCTATCTGCAGACAAAGACCTGGCCAAATCTGGTCCAGTAGTTCTATTTGTTGATTGGCACAATTTCCATACTGCAATAACTCATTTGCAGAGTCAGATCACGCAATGTCACAATTGATTGCTTGCCTCATAACACGACACTTCTGCTTGAGCCTCTTCATATGGTTGTACTTGGCCATCGAAGGCTGCTGAAAGAAGAGCGTACGTACAGACCACAAAGTGATACTAATGCCAAGCATACAGTGGTACGCAAAAGTAAGTGAACCCCTTGTAAAATCAAGGTTTTTCTAAATTCCTAACCGTTAAAAGATATTAGAGCCCCGTAATGTAGCCTGTGCATATTACTGACAACTATGCCTTTGCTAAAAGTTGGAATAACTGTTTTCGTAAAGGAGAAACCAAGTTAATCACAACGTGTGCATGGCAAAAGTATATGAACCCTTGGCAAAACTCTTCTCAGCGCTTCAAATACCGGCAGTTCTAAGCTGTTTTAGTGAGGTTTCTCCCACATTTTTAGTGCCGAGTTTGCACTACATAAATGCTTGATGCTAGAAGAGCGTAAGTTGCAACTCTGAAGCATTCTTGAGTCTCGTTAATGGCGCGCAAGAAAGAGCTTTCCGAAGATCTGCGAAAACGAGTCGTCGAGTTTCACAAGCTTGGAGAAGGTTACAAGAAAATCGGAAGACGCCTTTCAATTCACCAGTCGACGGTGCGGCAAATAGTGTACAAATGGACAGCTTTGAATATGACAAAATCACTTCCTCGGTCCGGACGTCCGAGAAAGCTGTCGGGTCGTACCTTACGAAAAGTCCTCCGATATGTCACAAACAATCCACGAACGTCAGCAGATTATGTGCAAAAGTCTTTGAAGGACGCAGGAGTCGAAGTGCATCAAAGCACAGTCCGTCGCGCACTGAACAGGGAAGGATTGCATGGCCGAGTAGCAAGAAGAAAGCCACTGCTGTCACCAAAACATCGCAAAATGCGTTTGACTTTTGCCAAAGCTCGTGTCGACAAAGAGAATGCATTTTGGAAGAAAGTTCTTTGGACAGATGAAACAAAAATTGAGCTGTTCAGCCACAACGACGTTCGTTACGTGTGGCGAAAAAAGAATACGGCCTTTGACGAAAAGAACGCTGTCCCCACTGTCAAGCACGGTGGAGGAAGCGTTATTCTTTGGGGTTGCCTTGCAGCGTCTGGCACAGGAAAAGTAGAATTCGTTCAAGGCCGCATGAATTCTACTCAATATCAAAAGATTTTGGCCGACAATGTTGCTCCATCCGTCCGTCATCTTGGTCTAGAGCCAAACTGGATATTCCAGCAAGACAATGATCCAAAACATACCAGTCGTTCAACCCGTTCGTGGTTTCAAGAACACTCGTACACTGTTTTAGAGTGGCCTAGTCAGAGTCCAGACTTAAATCCAATAGAAACGCTTTGGCGAGATCTGAAGAAAGCAGTCCACAAGCGCTCTCCAAAGAATTTGAAAGAGTTGAAGTCGTATATTGTTGAAGAGTGGGGAAAATTTCACCAGAGAGGTGTCAACGCCTTGTTGAAGCATACCAACACCGTTTGCTTGCTGTTATTGAAGCAAAAGGTGGAATAACTAAGTACTAATGAAAGGGTTCACATACTTTTGCAAAGAACTACTTTTGATGAATTTGAGTTTTCTTCTACAAACTAATTATGAGAGTTCAGTTCTACCATCAGCAAAGGCATAGATGTCAGCAATTTGCACAGGCTACATTACGGGGCTCTAATATCTTTTAACTGTCAGGAATTTAGAAAAAGCTTGATTTTACGAGGGGTTCGCTTACTTTTGCGTACCACTGTATTACTGAGAATCTCACTTCCCACAGAATTTAGGAGTGAGATTTCCAACATATTTTGAAGGAGTGGCGGTAATTCTAGCTATGGGGAACGAGTACGTAAAGAACGGTCACGTCAAAGAGCAACGGCTTCCGCGAAGTTAGCGGCATCATAGAAATAAAGCTTGTAGATGTATTGTCAGCCAATACGAGTGGTCTGAAATGGAGAAGAATGCTACGAAGAAATCGAAGTAAGAAGAATGCTAGGGACTGTGACCATCAATTGTAGTCAGAGCGTACGTATCCGTTCTAGGCCTACTGTACAGCTGTGTAATGGCATGCGTCGTACTTGTGCACTAGAGATGTAATAAATGCGTCAAAAATCGCGAACGGCATTGTCAAATTTGTACGAGTACTCGCCAACAGAGCTAGAAAATGATGTCGGGTTTTTAGTAGAGACTTCACAACCGACGGAGGTTGCAGCTGCAAACAAGAAGCAGAGCGATCAACCAGAACCAGACGTTCGTGATCGTTAGTACAGTCCCGACCTCGGACAACCGCCCGCGCAAACGAGTTCGTCAGCACTCCGACAACTCATATGAAAACGACGACGCTATTGTAAGATCGGTTGTTTATTATGCGCTGCATAAGTTTCTCGCATGCTTCTATGGTAGTGTGCAGTGATGGCCGGAAAGCTTGGAGGGATGGTAGACTGGAAAGACTGCAACTATCGTGGCGTCAAGCCTCTGCTTTAGTGTACTGTGCGATGAGCGGATGTCTTCAGAAAACGACTGTCGCACAGCACCTGGACTCTGAAGAGACGGCCACCGCTGTGGACTGCTTAATCGGATCAGGAAGGTAACAGTCACAGAGATATTTAAGCTGGAAAAAAACCAGTAGACTGTATGTAAGTGTAGTTGTTGTGTTGTAATGTAAGGTTGTATTATGATCCGGGTAGTTAGAGAGAGCGGGGGTTCCCGGTTGTGTGTTGGCGGTCGTGCAGTAGTCGCGTGTGTGTTGGCCAATAGACGGGAAACGTGAGTGCGAGTGGTGCAGTTAGCCTTGTGTGGCGCGAACAGCATTACATTTGGGGGCCTGTGTCCGGGAGAGTGACGTCGTACACGAGCGGCAGAAGAGTGCTGTCAGCAGACTCAAGCGGAGCAGCTGAAATCGTCAAGCGTAGCAGTACGTAAGTGTGGAACGAAACAGTGAGCGAGACAGACTGTTTCGTCGGGTGCACTAGGAATCACGCGCAGTTCACGCGGGAGTCACGTGCTGTTCTAGAACGTTCGTGGGCGTGGTAACAGACACACCTTGATCGCGTTGTGAAGGGAGAAACCGTCCTGGAGAGTGACTTCGGGAGGCGTTACAACTTGAGATCGAGGCAGACCATGGCGAGTGAGGGAGAAGTCGAGTCACTTCGCCGCCAGGTAGAAGAACAGAAGATTCAGCTAGAGGAAGCGCTGCAGAGGGTCTCTCAGCTGGAGAAAGAGCTCGAAGAAGAACGGAAATCCGTTCGACTGCAAGTGCTCGAAGCCAAGGAAGAGGTGAGAGATAGAACAGAAAAGACGTTGGATGACGTGAGAGCGCACCAGGAGCGTATGCGCAATGAGTATACGGAAATGCTGGCAAAACGGGATTCACAAATTGAGGAGCTCGTCCAGAAATTGGAGGATGCCAGAGAGATAGCCCCACCCTTGGAGGAGGACGAATTACGCACAGAGGATGTTGCTGAGAGGGCAGAGAGCGCTAGCAGCCAATCGTTGGGAACTACTAACCAGACAGGTAGGCAAATGGAGGAGCATCAAAGTCATGAGTCGAGTGTTGCCAGTGCAATGAGGGCCTGGAGTCTTCCTCGGTTGCAAAAGTTTACAGGGGAGAGGGTCAATGACGAAGATGGCTTCAAACAGTTTGTGAAAGAGTTCGAGAGATACTCTCTGCTGGCTGGTTGGTCTGGTGAGATTAGGCGGTTGCAGTTTGAAGTCCACTTGGGAGGCAGGGCACTGAGGATGTACGAGTCATTGAAAGATGACCAACGCAGGACGTATGAAGAAGCCCGAGATGCGTTGATAAAGGTGTTGCAACCTGTCAGACTGGAATCCTACAGGCGTAACCAATTTAACAGCAGACGTCAGAGAGAAGGAGAGTCAGTTAGTGACTTCGCAGAAGCATTACAGCGATTGATGATGCAAGCTTTTGAAAGGCACAGCATGGACAACGAACTGCGAGACAAGATACTACTCGGTCAGTTTGAACAGGGACTGTTGACCAAGTGGAAGACACACTTGAAGTACCCCTTGGATACGTTTGAAGATGGTGTAAGCCAGGCGCGAATGGCAGAAGCGGTAGAGGAACAGTTGCTTGGAGTGTCTGCTAGGGGAAATCCCAGAGGAAAGGCTGTCAAGCAGCATACTGCACAAGTAACAACTGAGTCCACTCTAACCCGTATACCAGGTGAAACTGAGCAGGACAAGGAAGCTGAGCAAGGGATCGCTACCTCAGCTAAGCTTGGAGGTCCAACCAGGAAGCCATGGATAAGGTGTTTCAAATGCCAACGGAAGGGACACTATGCATCTGACTGTCCTGACTTAGGAGGAGATAAGGGACCAGTCAAGACCAAGCCACAGCAAGGAAGTAAACCTAGCCAGGTATCAGTGGTACAACAGTCACCAGAGTCAGTGAGCCTGGAAGAGAGAATCGAAAGGGCTAAAAAGGAATACGAGGAATTGCAGCTCCGACGGCTACGACTATCGGTTGCAGCAACACAGGAAGAGGAGCAGGTAGCGGTTGTCACTGAAGCGGTAGGACCACGTCCTTACTCCCGAATCCTAGTTGGGGGCTGTGAAGTAGAAGCAATGCTAGATACGGGCTCTCCTGTCTGCATCGTTTCGGAAGCTGTACTTTTGCAGGTGGCCAGGAAGGGTAAAGTGCGGAGTAGTGATCTGAAACGACCAGGAGTAAGGCTAACGGACTACAATCACCAGGAGATCCCGGTATTGGCTCAAGTCGAACTTGAGTTATCTGTGAAAGACGGATTGACTGCCACAGTACCTGTGTTTGTGTCAGAGAAGGCTAAGCCACCTTGTCTGCTGGGACTAGAGGCCAGTTTGAAGCTAGGACTAGTATCCTTAGCCCCTAGCGTAGAAGTCCGCCGTGCAACAGGAGGGTCGAGTGTAAACGCAGCCCGGACCAATGTCCGACTGGTTGGAGCATGTCGAGTTCCCCCAAACCACGCTACGTTTGTGAAGGTTCGGGTGGAAGGAGATTGGAAACCTGGTGAACCGGTTATTTTTTAGCCCAACCGTGACTGGCAGAGGAAGAGAGAGCTACTCACTGAGGATACTATCTTAGTACTGGATCAGGATGGCGCGGCTCAAATTTTGGTGACCAATGGGGAGGCCACACTGTCTAAGGCCGCCAAAGGAGAAGTTGTAGGTACAGTGGAAGACTGTGATCTGGTCGATGCTGCCCGTCTGTCCCGAGAGAATACAGACATGCTTGGCGCAGCTGTGCCCCCAGATGAGGAGAGAGAACACACTGTGAATACGGTATCTGGACAGAGAGTGGATATGAGTGAGGGTGACGCAGAGAAAGTTAAGGAGAGGAAGGAAACGTTGTTGTCCCAATTAGACTTCTCTGCCAGTGAGTTGCCCGAGGAGGTCCTAAAACAAGTGAAAGAATGGCTTCTGCAACACGCAGATGTCTTTGCCGTCCTGGAAGGAGAGCTGGGACGAACAGATCTAGTCGAACACGAGATTGAGACGGGAGACCACCAGCCCATTATGCAAAGGCCAAGAAGAGAACCGTTTTCCCTGAGGCCTCAGATAGTGCAGATGGTGGAGGACATGCTTTCACAAGGAATAATTCGTCCGTCGTCAAGTCCGCGGTCGAGCCCTGTGGTCCTCGTCAAGAAAAAGGACAACAGTTACTAGCATTGTCAGGAGAGGAGATGAAGAGCTATAGCGAGGTAAAAGTGAAGTTCGAGAGCCACTTCGTAAAGAAGAGAAACATTATCTACGAACGAGCTCGTTTCAATCAGAGATCCCAAGGAGAGGGTGAGCCAGTAGACGCGTTTATAACATCGCTGTATACTCTAGCTGAGCACTGTCAGTTTGGCGTATTGCACGATGATCTCATTCGAGATCGTATCGTAGTTGGTTTGAGAGACTTGAAACTGTCAGAAAGATTACAGCTAGACCATGAACTTACGCTGGAGAAAGCAGTAGTGTCAGCTAGGCAGTCAGAAGCAGTGAAACATCAACAGAGCAGTCTCAAGACGTAACAAAAGAAAGCCAAGTACTACCTTGTGAAGATCAACCAGTGTCACGGAGTAGTGTACCTGTTCAGCAAGGGGCAGAGACTTCAGAAAAACCAGACTGTAGTGTACGGGTGCATGAACCTAGAACGTCTATTATGGACAGTCCAGTAATTACGAGTTCGGGTAGAGTAAGTCGCCCCCCTCAAAGGTTGGACTTATAAAAGGGGGAGATGTAGTGGGCGTTCCCCAATACGGGATACAAAACTACGCATTATTCTCGAACAGGAACAGAAAGATGGAAAGTTACATCCAGTGGCGTACGCCAGCAGGAGCCTTACCCCAACGGAAAGCCGGTATGGTGTGACGGAACTGGAAGCCTTAGCGGTCGTGTGGGCATTGAAGCACTTCAGAGCATATCTACTTGGACATCGTACAGTAGTATATACTGACCACGCCGCGCTAAAGTCGTTATGGAACACTCCGAACCCTTCTAGTAAGTTAGCTCGCTGGGGCATGGCAATTCAGGAGATCGGTCCGGAAATACGGTATCGACCGGGCCGCAGAAATGGCAATGCTGACGCGTTGTCTAGAGCACCAGTGCAAGATATGACGGTAGGTGAGGGTGATTTGGGCTCTGAATGCAGCGGTACATCGTCGACAACTTCACAGTCAGTTGCTGTGGTGGACATGGCCGATAGCGAGGAGGAGACCCCGGAAGGGATCGCAACGCCTGCTGGAGGAGACGATAGTCTGCCGGAAATAGGCAGAGAGCAACGTACCGACCCTTACTACGCTGACGTCATAAAGTACTTGGAGGAAGGTATCCTACCGACAGACGAGACGAAAGCGCGCAGGATTGCTATGGCAAGCCCACGATTTGATCTGATTGACGGAGTATTGTGTTTGGTGGAGACAAGACCACCCCACAGGGTACGAGTAGCGGTGCCTGAGAAGTTGAGACCAATATTGCTAGCTGAATCGCATAGCGGGCGGTTCTCAGGACATTTTGCGGAGAAGGGACTGTACGGAATGTTAGCTCGAAGATATTGGTGGGATGGCATGCGAAATGATGTACGTCGACAATGCCGATCATGTATGACGTGTGTGTCAAGGGCCGGGGCCGGTAGGAAGAGCCGACCTCCGCTCAAACCTATACCAGTGGGAGGACCTTTCCATCGCGTTGGAGTAGACGTGCTAACGTTGCCCCAGACAGCTCAAGGTAGCCGATATGCTGTGGTATTCCTAGACTACCTAACGAAGTGGCCGGAGGTTTTCGCCGTATCCAACCATAGAGCAGAGACAATAGCCAAGCTGTTAGTTGAACACGTCATATGCAGACATGGAGTGCCCAATGAACTTTTGTCAGATCGAGGAGCAGACTTCTTATCCGAACTGATGACTGAGATATGTAGAGTGACAGGAATGAAAAAGATCAACACTTCGGCCTATCACCCACAAACCGATGGTATGGTCGAAAGGCTGAATCGAACACTGACGGACATGATCGCGAAACATGCTTCGTTCTATGGATCGGAATGGGACAAGTATCTACCGTATATTCTTTTCGCCTACCGTGTCAAGCCGCATAGTTCCAGCGGAGAATCGCCATTCTATTTGGTTTATGGCCGTGACGCGCGCCTACCGACCGAGACGGTCCTGGAAGAGCAGCCTGGCCTGGGTCAACTGGACGTTGATGACTACAAAACGGACATGTTGCTAGGTTTTTCTGTTGCTTGGGAGAATGCACAGATGAGGATCAAGGATGCGCAAGAGCGGTACAAGCAGCAATATGACCGATTCCGGAAACCTCACACCTTTCGGATAGGCGATCGAGTTTTCATAGAAGAGGAGGTTGGAAAGAAAAAGAAAATTGGACTGCCATTTCGAGGTCCATACCGGGTAATCAAAACAACGGAGAACAACGTTGAAGTGAGACCAGTAGGCCGACCAGAAGAGCCTTCCAAGTGGTTGAATGTGGAGAGAGTACGCCCGTGTCCCCAAGAGATTGCTGAAGTGCCTTGTCCTGCAAGGAAAGGAAGAAGACGTCGGCAAAAACAGTCATAACGACGACGGGACTGAACGTGAATAGTGGGTAGTTCTGACTGGATATTTGGGAGTTGACGGCACGAGGGCGTGCCTTTTAGTGAACCGGGGGGTAATGTAAGGTTGTATTATGATCCGGGTAGTTAGAGAGAGTGGGGGTTCCCGGTTGTGTGTTGGCGGTCGTGCAGTAGTCGCGTGTGTGTTGGCCAATAGACGGGAAACGTGAGTGCGAGTGGTGCAGTTAGCCTTGTGTGGCGCGAACAGCATTACAGTAAGATAGTTAGCAACGTCTGTAATACGAACATTTTCTTTCATGTGGTATCGGTATATAATCTTTAGACGTGTAATCGTCGATCATTATATGCAAACCTATAGCCTCGTCCACTGAGTGGGTTTTGTGGTTATAGTTTGCGGTTTCAGTCCTAGCTAACGACCCACTTTCTACTATCCTATTAATATTGTACGTCACCGTTGTCTAAGCTCTCAGTTTTACCTGCGTTGCTTTCAACGATCCTGAAAACGACATTGGCATTGTAAACATTGGACAAACATCGTATGATGTCATGCATCCCTGCCAATCACTCTTGGAGGTCTAGGATTACGTGAAGCACAGAGTGTCTCTTCTCTTGCATTTATTGGTAGTTGTAATTCTAGTCGAGATCTAGTCAAACGCCTCCTTTCTACTTCTGCTATTAAAGAATCTTCGGTACTTCTTTCGGATTGCGAGACGAGTTCCAAAGCAGCCTTTCTTCAGGAATTTGGGAGTCTTACATCAGACACTAATATTGACTCGGTATCTCAACGTTCATAGCAAAAGCAAGTTGATACACGGGAGTTTGATTCATTGAAACAGTCTTCAACTATTCGTGACCAAGCTAGACTAAACGCAATATCTGAACCACATGCAGGGGCATGGCTCACAGCCATTCCCAACCCAAATCTCGGGCTTGCTATGTCCAGGCATGAGTTCACTGTTGCTCTACGACTTCGGCTGGGTACTCCTCTTTTTCCGTCTCATCCAAACGCTGTACGCTGCCCATGTGGTCAATGATTGACAAGTTTGGTGATCATCTTCTCGGCTGTCGTAAGAACTCGTTGAGATCAAACGTCACGATGCTTTGAGGGACACCGTCTATAAAGCGCTGTTGATAGATGACAAAGGGACTTTACTAGAACAGAGATTTTCCTCACAGAATAACAATGGCCCTGGTGATGTTTACCAACGCAACTTTCTGTTTGGACGTCCTGCCTACTTTGAACTTACCATCCGTAACATAGTCCAATTGAAATTTGTTGCCAACAGTGCAAATTCTACCGGTTCAGCAGCAGCAGTCTGGATACTATTAGTGCTCCATACTAAACACGTGCGCTTATTAAATTACTACAGATTGACTAGCAAGTTCACTATGGCTTCTATAAGGCAAAGCGAGCTCGCGCAGTCTGTACTTGTTTCAGCTGTCAGGGCAAAAAATTTCCCGTAGGACACGAGCCTACCACGACCATCGTCGCCGCTATGATCAACTAGCAGCTGGAGTCTAAGTATTGGAAGATGACAGTCGATGAAGTTCCAGAAGACGTGGATTCGAGCTACAACTGCAACAGCGAGATGGGCTCGAACCTCAGTGCACAGGAACACGATGACTGTGACGACATGCTGGTACGTGATGCAGTCTCTCATTGATGATCACGATATTGATGAAGAACCTGACACTGTTGTTGATGAACAACCTGATCAGTTTGATGTCGAAGTGCAACCACTGTGTCAAGTAAGTCTCTGTGTCAGTTAATCAAGAGACAGCTACTGATCCAGTCCTTACCAGTTCTCCTACATCGAAATGTCAACTGCTGAAACTGCCACTACAGACAGTTCAATGTCTGAATGTGATGAAAACGACCCTTCACCAATAACGCCTTCACCAATAACGGACAGCAAATATATAGTCTTAGGACAGTGTCTTCAAAGGCTATTCAAGTGGTGTATACAATGCCGAAAACTGGTTACTGATTTTCATCAGTACCAGTCTGGTTCATGCTTGTCACAACTGTTTCACACCATACCTGCAACTGGCAATCTCAGCCACTAGTAAATAATATGGCAGCAGAGAATCTAGTTTTACCAGCAGCTGCCTTGTTTTCTGGCACTACTGTCATAAATTCTCAAAGTTATCCTCTATAGCAAACCTTCATGTATTTTTCCATAGTGAATTCTACCTTATCCAAGATCGGCATTGTTGCCTGCTGTGACTGACACATGGGAGCTCATCAAAAAGCGGCTCTGGTATGTGCTGAAGAACAGACTTTGCGACTGTCAGGTGATAAAAGATGTGACAGTCCAGGTCACGCTGCAAAGTACTGTACATACTCATTGATGAACCAAAACTCTGGTAATATTCTGGATTTTCAACTTGTTCAAGTTTCAGAAGTTGAAATCACTGGAAGAATGGAGAAGGTGGGGTTTGAAAGAGCCATATCAAAGTTGGAAAAGTCGAATTTACAATGTAAAGTCTTAGCTACTGACCGACACCATCAGATAGTGTCGCTTATGAAAAATGTCTAGCCACACATTGATCATCAGTTTGATGTTTGGCACTTGGTAAAAAACAGATCAAAGAAACTAACGGCAAAAGCTACGGAGAAAACTTGCAGTGAACTAATGGGGTGGATAAAGTCTGTCACGAACTATCTCTGGTGGTCAGCTGCTACATGTGACAAAAATCTTGAGCTTCTTCGAGAAAAGTGGACATCCATAGTACACCACATAGTAAATGAGCACACATGGGATGATGCTAGTCACTTCACTACATGTGCTCATCTACCACTTCTTCGTCAGATAAGAGAAATAAGAAATGGCTGAGGAAGGGTCACCTGCCCAGAAAGTATTGACACAACTGGTGCTAGACAAGCGATTGCTCAACGGTGTAGGGAGTTTCAACCTGTTTTGCCACATTGGTAGTTAGAGGTCTACCATTCTTCTATGACAAAATATCAAAACGTGAGCACTTCGCTTTTAAAGGTATGTGGGCACGTCCTTGCATGGCACCACTTGAGCACAACATGAAGACAAACAGCAAACAAGCTACCACATCAAAAGAACAGAAAAGGTACAAGCTTGAGCATTGATAACAAAGGACAACAGCTATGTGATAGATATGCTTCATAATGTGATTGAGAAGAGAAAATCTGAAAGTAACCCTCTAAGAAATCTAAGAGCTTTAAAAGCCCCAGTCAACATAGCTCCAAACATAGCAACAACTAAAAAGCCGACAAAAACTAATGTTATCGAACAGCACCAAAGTCGAATGCAGATTAGTGACTATACTTAAGCCTTTATGTATCCACTTATGTGTCATCTGCTCATCTTGCTAATTAACTTAATTAACCTGGCCAATTTGAACCAGTTACCTTTCTTAAATCCACTATACATTCCGTTCTCTTCCGGGAATCTGCTACGAACTGTCATAACACAAGCTGGAATTACTACCTAGCCACGTGACATTATATGTTTGATTATACGTACATTTGATATTATACTTACTACTTAAGCATAGTAGTAGATATACTCACTTTAGTAAACTACCTGAGCATAATTAAGCTATATCATGCCTGTGATTCTCTGATTTATTAGAATGAGTGCATACATCCTAATACATCTATCTTATTTTTTGAACCCTGACCTTCTCTTTATATATAGGCACGAAACCAGTGGCTATGAAAGTACACCATCTGCAGCATTTGCCGGATGTTGTAGAGAAGTGGGGTGCTTTGTGGGGTCGTGCGACGTCCCCTTGTCAGTGACGGGAAAATGTATGTGTAAGGTGGAGCTCGACGGTAACCGGTCTAGAGACTCGCTGATCTATGCTCTCTCTTCGTCGGTGGAGGCGGAGCTCCTTTTAGGGTTACAAGCTTGCGATCAACTGAACCTCCTACGCAGAGTAGCTGTTACCACAGCGTCCCCACCTGGGTCGGAATCGATCCAGGAGGACTCTGTCGCTAGTTAGTATAAGGACTTGTTTCAGGGTGTGGGCTGCATAAGCGAATATTCATATCCGATCCGGTTGCAGCAAGGAGTGCAACCTTACTGTCAAGCAACTGCCCGCAAGGTGCCATACAATCTGTATGACAAAACGAAAGCAGAACTTCAACGCATGCTACAGCTAAATGTCATCAAAGAAGTCGTGGAACCAACCGCTTGGGTAAGCCCAATGGTGGTGATACCAAAAAAGACGGCTCTGTCAGAATCTGCGTTGACTACACGAAGCTTAATCGAGCCGTGAAGAGAGAGCGTTTTCAACTCCCATTGTCGGAGGAAATATTTGCAAAACTACGTGGCGCAAAATTCTTTACAGTCCTCGATGCTGCATCGGGATTTTGGCAAATACCCATTACCCAACGTTCCGAGTTTACAACATTCATCATCCCATTTGGCCGATACCAATTGACGAGACTACCATTCGGTATCTCGCCGGGGCTCGAAATTTTTCACCGTGCGATGCAGCATGTCTTGCAGGATCTGGACGACGTGGACTGCTTCATAGACGACGTTCTCATATGGGGAGTAATAGCAGAGGAACACGATAAGCGTTTACGCTAAGTTCTCGATCGGTTTCGGAGCAAGGGGGTACGCCTGCAGCCGGCCAAATGTAAGATTCGTCGCAGTGAAGTTCATTATTATGGTCATGTGTTGAATGGGTCAGGTGTCCCTGCGGATGAAAACAGAGTCAAAGCTATCCTGGAGATGAAACAGCCTGAAAACCCTGAAGAACTCCGTCGGTTTCTGGGATTGGTAGCATGCGTGTCAATCTTTATTCCAGGACAATCCCAGACCACAGCCCCTTTGCGGGACCTGCTACACAATGAGGCGGTGTGGACTTGGACACCAGCTCAGGCTCAAGCGTTTTTGCAGCGGAAACAACTAGTTGCAACGACCCCGGTAATTGCTTATTATTCTCAGAGAGGTCCTACTATTGTGTCCGCGGACGCTTCGTCTCATGGTGTAGGTGCCGTACTGTTGCAGATACAGGAAGAAGGTCGACGAGTTCCGATTATGTATTCCTCTCGTGCCTTGACGGCAACGGAACAAAAGTATTCTCAAATCGAGAAAAACGCCCTGGCCATGGCCTGGGCCTGCGAAAAGTTCCATTGTTATTTGTTTGAATCTGAAATGCCGTTCGTAGTCGAAACTGACCACAAGCCCCTGCTGGCAATAATGAATACGCAGAGTATGGTTGAATGTCCTCCACGTCTGATGCGCTTGAAGCTCCGGATGCTACGATACTGTTTCACGGTCGAATACGTGCCCGGCAAGAAATTAGTCGTTGCAGATGCTCTATCTTGGGCCCCCGTCCTCGCCACCGAGAGTCAGGACGAGATGATGCTATCGGAACTGCTAGACAAACATATATTTGTTATTACGGCATTATTCCCTGCATCGGACGCCCAACGCCAACAGAAGTAGTTAATGATTTTGGGAGAACCAGGTCTGGAAGGAAGATCCAGCAGCCAGTCTGGAGAAAGGACTATGACACGTAGGACACTTGCAGTTGTGTTGGGTTGAGTTGTGCAGTAGATTGCCTTAGTAGCAAGAGTCTACGTACTATGTTCTATGTACTTGAAGAACAGGGGAGGTGTAGTGTTGTAGCGTAGCTAGCGTACGTTAGCTGGTTTAATAGCAATAGAGACGTACATGACAGTGTGCACATTCAACACTGTTATTTTCCTTGCAAGAACTTAACCATTGGTGTACAGTTAGACCTCGTTATTCTGACACTCGATAATCCGACACCCGCACTTTCTGAAACTGATGTAAGTGAAACCAATTACATGGATCACTTTGTATTGGATTTGGTCTCATTTGTCGGACACTCGGATTCCGACTATGACACAAAAATATCGCTAGGTAATCCGACATAAGCATGCGCAATGTCATATTTGCTTCATATATAGTCATATATAGTGATGCTTCAGGGGAGGAAGAAGAAACCGACACAGATGTTGAGAAGCTCAGCCAGTTAATTTCTCTGCTGGACGTTCCTACAGACGATCAGATGTCAGCCAGTGACTTCGTCAGTGTTGACTCAGATGCTGAAACAGGCCACTCCCTGACTGATGAGGAAATTTGTCTATTCAGCAGGGATCTCATGAAACTGTGTCTGCCTAGTGTTAGCGATTTCGACGCACATTATAACAGTTGCAAAGCTGTCAAGATTGTGCTCTGCCCGATTTAACCATCGTCACTTGGTTTCAGGAAGTTCTACGCCCAGAGTTGCAAATGGAGTTAGAGAGTAATCAGCCGACAAAGTTTGTAGATGCAGTGCATAGCGCTGAGAAAGCCGAACGCATTTCTCAACGAAACCGTAGTCCTGTTGATCATTTGTCTACCACCCCATACAACACACATCCTTCAACCACTAGATGTCTCTGTTTGCAAATCTGTAAAGCATGTGTGGGCACGACTTTTGAAAGAATTCAAAAGTGAAAAGTTTGAGGCTGTGGTTTCTAAACGTAGTTTTCCATCCTTGTCAAGTCAGCTGAGGAAAGAGAGCTTTCTTCCTGAGCACTCAGTGAGTGGATTTCGTGCGAATGGCATCCACCCCCTTAACAGAAGCATAATTAGAGAAGATAAGCTAAAGCCATCTGAAGCCTATTCAGGTACATCTACTAATAGAACAACCCCTGTCAGCTACTCCTGTAACAGAACGCGTCACAGCAATTTTTAGAAAACACTTCCAAACAATTCAAGAGACAAAAGCTAATGTGAAAGGAAGTAGATTACAACCAGGCTACTATGGTGAAGGGCTAACAAGCGAAGCAGCTATTGAAAGACTAAAGCAGCGAGAAATGCAAAAGTCAAAGCCTAAGTTAAGTCTAAACAGAAAGTAAAGAAAACAGTAGCAAAAAGTCCTCACATTGATCAGTCTGAGAGCACATGTCAAGGCTGGTGAACACTATGACAAGGACACCAGAGGAGCAAAAAATTTGGATTGGCTGCTCCAAGTGCTGGCGGTGGTACCATTACCATTGTGCAAACTTGTCAACGTACCCAGACCTTGAACAGCTAGGGATGTGTCCAGAATGTAGTCATTGAATTTAACAAGTAGATTACAAGACAGCATGTTGTAGCAGCGGTTCCACATGATAGTAGTAGTGTAGCGAGTTTTGCTACTGCAATGTTGGATGATAGTAAAGCTGTTAGTTTTTGTTCACGCCAGTGTATATGTGAAATCCAGGAGCATGTGGGAATACCTTCAACAATTCATAGCCACGGTTCCTTCCAACTAGTCCGTTTGCGACGTTTCGCAAGTTGTACTTGAATATCAATGCAAATACCATCATGTTAGGCCCTTCAGAGTCTTGACTCTCCCTTTCTCTCTCTATCACATGCCAATCCAGCCCCTAGGGTCCTATGCGCTTGGAGTATAGATCTACCGTATTGCCTCACATAAAGGCGCGTGCGCTTATAAGTGAACTGAATAAGCGCATGCGCCTATACCTCGAGTACAAGCGCATGCGCTTTTAGGCGAGGGATAATCGTGTTCGGACAGCATCTGTACACGCGACATGCATCGCAAGTCCTATTCCCTTGAATTTAAGCGTCAGCTTCTCGACTCTCTGAAAGTAAACGGCGGAAATGTTTCAAAACAGCAAAGCAGTACGGAGTCCATCGAAAAGTCGTGCAGAGGTGGCGACAGCAAGAGAGCAGGCTTGATGAAGCATCCGAGAGGCGAGACGTCCCTACACGCAAAAGATGTTAAGGAAGCGATGTTGTGCTGCACAGTCGACTGGCTGCAATGTTGGGTGGAGAAGATGTTAGCGAAGAATTATCGCAGTCTAGCGACTCGGAGTCGGACACTAGCACGTGCACTGATAGCGATGAAGAGACACTTTTAGAAACTGATGAAGACGACTAGGACCTGTTCTCACTGTATGTTTACTGATGCATTAGCAAATACAAAAATTAAACAAAAAATTTTATACAAGCGCATGCGCTTATAAATGAGTTTTAAAAAGCGTTTTCTTCGGCAAGAAAAATGCGCTTTCTCACTTATAAGCGCATGCGCCTTTATGTGAGGGAATACGGTATTGGTAGGAGGTGCAACTAATAGACAAGTTACGTTACTGTATGAGCTGTAGTCATAAATTATTGTACGTATAGGCGTTTGCAAAGCTGGACTACACGTCGGACAATCATTTACACAAGAGGATGCCATTCTAGGACGGAATTGACCACATTCACTCACATGGATATGCCGTTTCTGTAAGAAATTGCAATTGATTTGCCACAATTATGTAAAAGTAAGACCCTTTCCTGCGACCCTTTCACGTCAAGCCCAATTGGTGACAGTCATTTCTCTTCCTTTGACCTACTCTATGCACGCGCTGGACAAGATCGTAGTAGAGAAGACCAAAAGTTTCCAATGCCCCGAAAAATTCTGATGACACAGAAGATATTAGACTACTGGATCATAGGTCAACGACGACCTGTTTCCGATTAGGACACGCCTCGTAGTTATCAGTAATGTGAACCTCCCACTCGTTAGCAGCACTTGCGTCAACACAGTAGATCGCTAGCGTGCCGGCTGCCTAGAGTATTTAGAGTAAATATCAAGCTTCAACGATATGGTTCGTTAGCAGTAGCGGATCCAGATGGGGGGTTGCTGGGGTTGCAACCCCCCCTTTTCTGGCGCTGTTGTAGGAAGACAACGTGTGGTAATAATTACACCAGTGAAGTCACTTGCTTCTCAGTCTGTCAGAAAGTATACATAAACTAAGTACTTAGCACTAGCTAGTGACAGAAATAAAATAAAAATTGGGCAAACGCAGTACGTCTACTAGTAGTCAGAGTATCCTTCACTAAACAGACGTCCGGAGATCGAGGCTGCGTAACTCGCGTTACCTGTTTGGCGGTGTTCGTGTTTCTTCCGTGCGTTTTACTGAAAGACGTAAACATGTCCTCTGCTTTGAAAAGGTAGGCATGAATAGAAAATTAGGTTTCGTGTTGTAAGCATTCTGAACAGATTCTCCACTGCGTAACAGATTCGCATCAGATAAAGCAGCAGCCGCTAGACAACCTCCAGCAAAAAAGCAACGTCTGATTACCGCTTGTCTTGGACAACCGTCACAGTCAGCAACAGCGGCTTGCGAAGAAAGCAGTTCTGTTTTACCTGTGCCTCTAGACTGTCTGAGTCTCCCGGATTCAGGTCCTCGGAGTCGCGATTTCGGGTCAGTGAGTACTAGCTCCAAGGCTGTCGACAGGCCAGTTCATTTGTCAGGGGTGGAAGAAATAATAGATCTGGGCAACCTCGTACTAGCTGCAAATAGATCTTTTGATTGCCTTAGACAATTAATTCATGAAATGTCAGATGCCGAAAAAATGCAGCACCTTACATTTCACGTCAAACCTGCTCCATCAGATGTCCTCCACTTTCATGAGGTGACGAAGAGTGGCAAACGCTGGAAGGTGTCTTTTCAGAGAAAATGGATGGAAGACTACGAGTGGCTTTCGTACAGCAATGTTCTGCAAGGTGGCATTTGTCGGTATTGCATCCTATTTCCCGAACACCCGCAGAGGGGAGGTTCAAAGGGAGGGAATCCAGGCATACTCGTGACGGTGCCGTACCAGAAACCATTCACAAAGGCTCTTGGCAAAGATGGCGTACTGGTCATTCATGAAGGGACGGTCGTGCATCGACACGCAATGGTTCAAGCCGACTTGTTCAAACTTAGCTTTGAGAAGGCAGATTCAAGAGTAGACACGATGCTACTGAAACACAAAGATCAGCAATCCTTGGAGAACAAAGAAATACTTCGTCAAATTATACTAGCTGTAGAATTTCTGGCAAAACAAGGCTTGCCTCTTCGTGGTCATAGAGATGACAAGGTTGATTTTGCAACTGAAGGATCTAACAGGGGCAACTTCATTGCTGCACTACAGCTCTTGGCCAAAGGAAACAGCACTCTTCAAAAGCACCTTCTCTTTGCAAAACGAAATCAGAAGTACACAAGTAAAACCATACAAAATGAAATTGTTCACGTTTATGCCAATAAGACCAGAGAGCGACTAACTGCACATCTGAGAGAAGAGCAGTTACCATTTGCAATCATTGCTGACGAAGCTACAGACCCTCATGCAAACCAAGAGGTCCTTTCACTGTGTTTGAGGTTTGTTGATTTACACTCAGCTTGTAGTCCAGTCATCAAGGAGTGCCTGATTGATTTCATCTATCTGGAAAGAGCAAATGCCTTGACAATATCCGAGGAAATATTGAAGTCTCTGTCCAAACCACCAGTCTCTTTAGATCCCAACAATATCAGGGGGCAGGCATATGACGGCGCTGCGGTTATGTCGTCTAACATAGCCGGGGTTCAAGCCAGAATCAAGGAAACGGCGCCATTGGCCATTTTCACCCACTGCTATTCTCATTGCCTCAATCTTTCTGTTGCGGCAACAAGCAAAGTCCAAGAAGTTAGAAATCTCATTGGTACAATCAATGAAGCGTACTTGTTTTTGTCTAACAGCCCAAAGAGACAGCAAATGTTCCAGCTAACGTTAGAGACGTATCTGCCTCAGTCTTCTCGCACTAAGCTTCCAGGGCTCTGCAAGACACGCTGGGTAGAACGCCATACATGCTTTGAAGTTTTTCTTGAACTGTACGAAGCCCTAGTGACCTTCCTTGACGCTATTGTGTCTCCACACGAGTACCCTGATCTCATGTCGGCTGACAAGGAATGGAAATGGGACAGAGAGACAGTGTCGAAAGCTCAGGGGCTAAAAGCAGCCCTCTCGTCATTTCAGACAATATCTGTTTTCATAACGACTAAAAACGTCCTTGATTCAGTTAAGGAACTGGCAGGAAAATTGCAAGAGCGGAACCAGGATATACTTGACGCCTACGCAATGGTTGATGAATCGATTGAAGAGATCAAAAGTGTGAGAAAAGATATCGATGCAACATTTGTTTCCTGGTATAGAGATATAACTGAGCTTGCAGCGAACATCGGCGTAGCGGAATCAATTCCTAGGAAAACCAGCCTGCAGAGGAACAGAAGTAACACACCTAGTCAAAGTCCGATGGAGTTTTATAAGCGGTCACTTGCAATTCCACTACTGGATTCTCTGACAGCGCAAATGGAAGACCGTTTCCTACGTGATGGAAGGCATGTTGGTGCGTTGCTGAATCTTGTACCATCAATATTTCTAACTTCGAGAGTAGAGTTGGGCACACTCAGAGAAGGCGTTATGTTTTGGGAAAAAGACCTACCTTTCCCTAAGTCTCTAGAGAATGAACTCAGGAGATGGGAAACCCTGTGGAAGAGAAGAAAAGACCGAGAATCCGTGCAAGAAGAAATGGTCAGGCAACGTGAGGCAAGAATTCCTGACAATCTGCTGCTGTCACTTGGAAATTGCGATGTACATTCGTTTCCGAACATTCACCGCCTACTTCTGATTGCCTGCACTCTCCCAATAACGAGTGCAGAAGCGGAGCGATCCTTTTCCCTCATGAGGCGGATCAAGACTTATGCAAGATCGGCGATGTGCGAAGAGCGTTTCACAGACCTTGGAGTTCTTGCCATGCATTACAGTGACCGTATCCCTGCCGAGGAGATCGCAAAAGCGTTTGTGCAAGAACATCCAAGGAGGATGTTTCAAGCGTCGTTATTTAGCGAAACATGAACAGCATTAAAAACCTAGCGAGCGTTTTCATAGAGAGAGAGGTGATTAGGAAACTCTTAAAGGTGATTAATTGAGCTGATTACTGGCAAGACTTGGTGTCTGTGTACGTAACTAGTTAGAGTTGAGAGACCCTATGAGCGACAACGTGCATGGAAGCGACGAGAAATTGAATGGAATGACGAAGTCACATGTCAGTACAACATGGGGCATGGGGCGTGGCAAGTTGTAACTTTCAACCCCCCCTTTCTAAAAATCCTAGATCCGCGGCTGGTTACAGGGATGTCGTTGCTATGGAGATGGGGCCACATGTGGCCCCAGCCAACAAAAATGTGGCCCCAGGAGCAAAGCAACTGCTAATAATTAATATTTCTAATTATACAGTACTTTGAATTTTGTAAGTTATTAAACCATAGTTTTGTGCAGTACAGTACCCCTTCCACGTGCTTCAAGTAGCGTGCGTTATTACATTGCGTAACACGGAAATGGCCTCCAGGGAATCCTGGGATCTCCGCTTTTTCTTCCGTTCTACGGCTCCTGCACCTTCCGAAGTTTCGCCTACCCACCATCCTGAAGTTCCCCAACCTTCTTCTCTCTCCGAGTGTCCCGGAGACGCCCCTGAGACGCCGGACGTCACTGGAACGGCAGAGAGTGCCGTTGAACATCGTACAGGTAATTTGTCGTTTCTATTATAGTATCCCACAAACTACAGTACAAACATCTTGTTATTCAGATATCGATTTCAGTGACGGTGGCCCTGGAGAACATGATGATATGGCCACGTCTTCAGCAGAAATATCTGAAATTGAATTTGGCAAAACGACAGCAGGTACCAGAAACAGTAGCAGCCTTGGGAAGATTAGAAAATTGAAACGTGCATTACGAACATTTCACAAAGAGGAGTGGGAAGATAAATACCTGGTGACGGTAGAGCACTCAGAGAGTGCAGGCCGTGAAACTCCAATCTGCATTCTGTGCGAACAAACATTTCAGGATATGAAGGTGTACTCCTTTCAGCGTCACCTTGACAGGAAGCATAAAACGCAAATGGCTGCAATGCGGAAGTGGTCTGCTGAGCAGAGAAAACGCATTGTCGAGAATTTCCACCAGAAACGGGAATTTCAAAGAAAAAGAATGGAAAAAGCAACAACTCCAGAGAAGCTTCAGCGTCTTGCTCCACTGAAACTTGCTTACACTCTTGCGAAACACAACATTCCTTTGTCAAAGTCCTCATGCATTGTCGAGTTTTCCCGAGCTGCCGATCCAACATCAAAGGTGCTTGAAAAAATGGCTGCAGGAAGAACAACAATTACTAACGGGGTAATCGATATACGCGAGAAAGTACTGATTTCAGAAACAAAAAGTACGATCTGTGCTTCTCCTTTCTGGTCAGTAGTTATTGACGAGTCACTTGACGTTACAACTAAGGAACAGATGATAGTGTATGCTCGATGCATTGACCTTCAAACATGCGAAGTGGCTACCAATTTCTTGTGCCTTCATCGTCTGTCTGGCCACCCGGATGCCGAAAATATCGCTTCGTCGCTTCTTGATGTGCTAGGCGAATCAGGATTCAATTTGCCTCTTGATCGTCTTGTCTGTCTATCAACGGATGGGGCCTCAGTTTTACGATCCCCGATTAACGGCGTTATTGCCAAGCTAAGAGAACGTCTAGACAATCCGTTGCTGCTTTCACAGCACTGTTGCACTCATCGACTTGTACTCTGTGCTAAAGATGCTAGAAAAGAACTGCCAAAGTTTGTTGAAAAAACAATTGAATCAATCATGAACTACTTTCAAGGAAGTGCCGTACGAAGAGACAAGTTTGGAGAGCATCGAGTCAAATCATTGGAAGATTTGACTGATCCCGAGGGAGCGTACATGACGCTAGTTACGTACCATAAGGTTCGCTGGTTGTCATTAAGCGACTGCGTGCAACGACTTTGGGATTTGCTTCAGCCACTTGTAACTTTCTTCGAAGAAGAAACAGGCGACCAGCGAAATCAACCCAAAGTCAGAAAGTTAGCTGCGGATCTTCACGAGCAAATTTCAAAGCCGGAGTTCCATCTATATTTGAGCTTTCTGGAGAAACCTCTTCGCGATTTGGCTGCTGTGAATCGCCATCTTCAAACACGAAATCAAACACTTTACACAACGTGCTGTGGAATTCTCGCTCTACAACGTACATTGAGCTACTACGTGAAGTCCAACGATGCTGACGGCCAAGAGAAAGAGAGGTCTGTGAGAGAAGCAGTGTCACTTGCTGGAGGAGAAGGTTTCCGCAAACTGCTGAAGGAAACAGAAGACAACGCATTGCTAAATACGCGTGAAATTCAGGCAGCTTTAAAGTCTATGCACAATTTTCTTCTGCAGACAGTGGAAAGCATCTCAAGGCGCTTTTCAGAACTGGATTTCTTTGTACAAAAATGTCAGATGCTGGATCCGGTAAATAGACGACGAGTTCAGGCGAAAGATCTTCAGGCAATTGCAGTAAAATTCAAGCATTCTGCGATCGACGAAGAGCTAGTGTCACGTCAGGCAGTGACCTATTCATTTGACGAAAGTTTGGACTTACTCTATACAGAACAGTGTGGGATGTCAGCAGTGAAGTTTTTCATCAGTCTTCTTCACAACGAGAACTACTGTGAAATAGGCAAGTTGGCCCTTCTCCTGTATTCCTTAGCGCCGGATAGCGTTGAAGCTGAACGTGGATTTAGCTTGATGAATATAACAAAGAATTGTTCTCGCAATAGGCTTGGTCAACGTACGATAAACGCGATTATGGCGATAGCTTCAGACAGTAGAGGAATGGACACATTTCCTTTTGATAAGGTGCTGAATAATAATGTCCTTTAGTGATGCTTATTGTTGAAATAGAAAACTGATTACATTGCCATTGATATTAATTTGAATTGTCTTTAATATTGATATTAACAGTGGCACCGAAAACGCTATTGGGGCCACATTTTTGGCACCGGGCAAAAATTGGACCGGCATCCCTGGGTTAGGTGCAGTGAGATTCGTTTTTCAGTAAAGAACTCGAGACAGGGGCGGAAGTACGTGTAGGCGTTCCTAATTTTAGGCGCCCTTACCCTACATTGCACTCGGTCTGGTAACATTCTAGGTTTCATAACAAATTTAACATAACAAGTTTCCTCCATTCTACTGCTTTCTAGCCTATTTTAGTAACTGCTTTCTAGTCTATTTTAGTAGCCTACAAACTCAACCTAAACGCAAAAAACAATTACAGTACTCTCCGAGAGAGACTCTAGCGAACACAGGGCGCAGCCATTTCAGCTACAGATACAAAGCCCGGATTAGGTCAAATATCCCGTATATAAATCAGTAGCATAGTTCTCAGATACCGGCAAAAATAAAGCTTTTCTGCCGTTTACACACCTTAAAAGCACCTCATATTTATATGAAACGCATGGTTGATGTTACAATACAACGTATAATATATCAATAGCTCAAAGTACAGTACAACCAGTTAGGCTAACATCGAGTGAGTGATAAGTGATGGTCTACCTTTATATAGCCTACTAATCTAATTATCTAAAACCACTTCTTACATCCCTCTTCCTTTAGAGTTTCAAAAAGAACCATGAATTATCTAGTATTTAAAAATTAAGTAGTCTAATCCTTGAGATAACTCGGTCTTTTGATTGTTCTTCCACTTCTTGTCTGGTATGACTTCTGTTGTTGTTGTTGTTGTTGTTGTTGTTGTTGTTTATTTGTAGAGTCCTTTTCAGGTGCTGCAACTGTTTTTAGAGCTGGTTCCTTGGTTGGCTTTAAGTGTATCCTATTCCTTCGGTATGTTGTACCAGACGATGTTTTCACTTCGTAAGACATGTTTGATATCTGTTTGGTTACCGTTGCTCTCTGCCACTCTTTTGCTTTCGTGAAGGGTTGTATTCTTACTGTTTGATTTTCTTTCAGTTCTGGTAAGTCTCTGGCTTGTTGGTCATAATACCTCTTTTTGTCTGTTCTTTGCTTGTTGTATTGTTTTGTATTTTTGGTAACTTTGTGTTGTAGCGACGACGTTGCTATTGGCAACAAGGTCTTAGTCCTTCGGTTTATAAGCCTTTGAACTGGGCTTGATGTCATCCCTTGAGTCGGTGTATTTCTGTTAATATAAAACTGCTAGCCAAGGGTCTGTTTGTGCTTCCCTTGCTTTCTTCATCAGTTGTTTGCACGTCTTTACAGCATTTTCGGCTTTCCCATTTGACTGGCTGTGGCCTGGGCTGCTTGTTCGATAAGTAAAGTTCCAGGTTTTGCAGAATTTCTGAAACGTGTTCGACGGAAATTGAGGTCTGTTGTCAGTTATCAATAAATCTGGGATTCCATGCCTGGCAAAATGTTTCTTCAGCTGATAAATTACTTCCTCTATTATTATTGTGTCTAGTCAATCTTCTTCAAAGAAGTTACTATAACAGTCCACTGTGATGAGGTATTCATTGTCTTGAAAGGTGAAAAGATCTGTTCATAGTTTGGCCCATGGTCTAATTGAAACGTCGCGGCTTTGTAGTGTTTCCTTCTCCTGGGTTGTTTCAAACGTACGGCAAATTGAGCATTTTTCCACACACTCTTTCACTGCATTATTCATTCCTGGCCAATATACGCAGTCTCTTGCCCTTCGAATACAACTATTTATGCCAATGTGTGAGCTGTGTATTCTTTCCAGCACTTTCCGTCCGTAGGACTGCGGTATCACGATCCTTTGTCCACGAAAGATCAGTCCATCTTGTACTACCAAGTCCTCTCTGCCATTGTAGTATTGTCGTATTTCATAGCTTGTGACTTCACGCCTAGCTACTGGTCATCCTGTCACAATGGTTGTAATACTCTCTGTTCGCGCTGACTTTGCGCTTTGAAAGTCTGTAATAACTTCTGCGCAATAGGGCGGACAGTGACGATCTTGGTATCGTTGGAAACCGCAAGCTCCCGGATTTCTATAGTTAGGATACCGACAACGTATCTATTACACAGGCTGTTTGATAAGACTTTTGCATATCAATAGTTGTTAGGCTTCTTAACTCATTAACAAGGTATGACTTTACAACAAGAATGGTGCTAATAGAAGAAGTAGTCAATTAATTAACAAGGTAACTAAACGGTCCGCCACGGTGACATCAACTCACAATGGGCTATTTGTTCCCGGCCAGTTGGTCGGTATTCCTGGCTCTTCTTCTCGTTCTGCTTCGTCTTGATAGCCTTCGACGTCCTCTACCGATACGTAACATTCTTCTCATGAGGTGTGATTGTGCGAAAGCGGATGTGCCCAATTCTTGCGGTCATCTTCCAGTAGGCGTCTGTCGAGTACGTCCGTTTCAGGAACATCTTCATCTTCTTCTTCTGGAATGTTAGACAAGCCTTCTTCTAACTCCACGATGTCATTGTCGTCACTCTCATCTATGTCAACGCTGATGATGAATTCCTCTACCAAGTCTTCTTGGAAGCCATCGTTTTGCCAGAAGCGATGTTCTTCTTAAACTGCAAGCTTGCAGTGCTGTTTCCAGATATCAGGGGTGACGGGCTCGAAGGCAGCTGAAACTAAAGCTTCCAACTCGGCAAGGCAAAATTTTTTGTTTCTGTTCTTCATGAAGGTAGCCCTTCACGTTCGACCAAACAAGGTCTATCGGATTTAGTTTGCAGTGAGCCGCCGGAAAGCGAAGTACTGTTTGTCCGTGTTCTTTTTTGCTAGGTGGTCAGTCCTCTAGATTTTCCTGTTGGGAGCAGCTGCTTGTATTTTTTCCCACAAGTCTCGCCGGAGGTCTGAGTGGTCAAAATCGATGTTCTTTCGTGTAAGCCACTCTTTCATCGTTGTCTTCGTGCTTGAATTCGTTGGTACTTTGTCCACCATAACGTTGTGGTATGGCGCGGCGTTGTCAAGGACGATGACTTAGTTTGCTGGAAAGTTCTGGAGTAGCTTCTTCTCGAACCAGTCGAGAAAATGATTACCATTCATCTCGTCATGGTAGTCGCCAGTGTTTTTCTTAAAGTGAATCGAAGACCAGGGCACAGTTAGGTATCCAACCGTCTTCACAGCCAGCAGTGTCAGTTGCATAAGCGAAAGAAATTCCCTGGCAGAGCTCCATTACGGAATACCGATATTCCAGGACGCCCTTTGGACAAGGTTCAAATAGACTTCTGCGGCCCTTTTCATAAGTCAATTCCAGATGGCATGAAGTACATATTGGCTATCCAAGACGTATTCAGCAGATATTGTATTTTGATACCAACAAGAGATTGTAAAGCGGAGACTGCTGCACAAGTATTTCGAGTGAGGTGGGTGTGCCAGTTTGGAATTCCTCTCATGGTACAATCAGATAGAGGTACACATTTCAAGGCATTGGTTTTCCAAGAGACTTGTAAAGCTTTAGGGATTCAACACATATTGAGTTCAGCAAATCACCCACAATCTCACGGCCAGGTTGAGCGTCAGAATCAGTTGGTGAATAAAATTCGTTTTGTAATAGAGGAGGAGCCATATTCTTGGCCTAGAGCAGTTGCAGTAGTACAGTTTGCACATAATACCACAGCGAATGCTACCACTGGATATACACCTCATGAGTTATTGTTTGGTTAGGCTTCACGACGTCCAGAGACACTGTTACCTAGACAGCTATCACTATCAGGAAGATTGTCAGACGAGGATTGGGAAAATGAAGAGACACACAAAGAAATGGCTAGGAGGCGAGTGGTAAATACGATTCAGAAAATGGACAAAATATTTAGAAGTGTAAGAAGGCGGATTGCACAGTGTCAAGAAAAACGGAAGGTACGAGCTATTCAACGAGGTGTTCCATATGAAGTGGGCCAAGTGGTACGAAGAAAGTTGTCACCAGCTGAAAGGAGATTAGGGAAACTTGCACCATACAAGAGTTCTAGATATGTGATAATCGAAAAACAAGGAGACACATATTGGTGTCGTAAAATTGACGGGACAAACCCACGAACCATTCAAAGGCATTACAACAACTTAGAACTAGCTCAGGCAGGAACATTATCGTGGGAAAAGAACATCATGGATCAGAAGAGGACGGACAGTGAATTGGATACAGAAGATGACTTTTGTGGACCGGTATCACAAGACCAGAGAGAGCAGCCTGAAGAATATAGAAGACGGTATCCAATGAGACAAAGAAATTGTGTGAGATATCTCACACCATACCCATACGCTAACAGATATGAAGAGGTCGAAAATCGGTACACGGATGAGGACGACGAAGATTTTTAATGGGAGGGTGAACCTAATTTTGTACGGGGAGGAGTGTCATGAGTAGTGTTGCGCAAGCGCGTAGGATGTATATATAAGTTGGGTTTCCTAAATACAGATTCAGTCTTGTGTTGTGTTACCGAAGCCTACGCTTAGTCATCAAAATAGGATCTAAAGCCACCATGTGGAACATGACGAGTCAACTAGTCATCAAATTAAAACACATCCCGGAAGTGTGGGATAATACTCCTCAGGTACTACCAGAATCGGAAGAAATGATCATTATAGAGAGTATCACTTTCTCTGCTTTGAGTGTAGATGAAGCGCGCTAATTTGCCATCAGAAAGACTTCTTCCAGACGTGGCTCACAATAATCATCTTTTTTTATGCCGCTGTCACTTATGTGATGAATTTCATGATGTCCAAGCTAGGTTGTTTTGCAGCACTTCAAACCATGCATTGCTTGCAAAAGAGCTAGTGGTTCAATGGCAAAGACTGAAGTTGTTCCTCTTGAGATGCTGGATATTGATGAAGCATTAACAGACAACAATATCCGTACCTTGGAGAGATTTTGCAGAGATACGCACAAGGAGCAACCTATACCATAGGTACTTCTGAGCAACCTATACCATAGGTACTTCTACGTATAAATTATCTCAGGTAAACACAGAAAGGCAGCTCACATATTTTTGGTGTACTTGTAGGCCGTTGTAGGTGACCAAAAGACCTGCAGCAACATTCGTGGAGCAAAACCTCTTCGATCGTTTGAGAAAGATGGTATGCATAGTCTTGAAAGGGCCTGTGAATCTCCAGGTATGATATTACCCTTCAGCATGATTGCTATCAAGTAGTCCAACGATATACTTACTATCAATATATATGCATGATGACCCACAGACAGGTTTACATTCAGAGTAATCAAGTAGGTTCATCTGTGTATTGAGTTAAGTAAACAGATGAGTTTTTGAAATGATGGCACTGAAAGTATTGACTATGTCCTATAACATATCGAATAGCTCTCAGTCACGCCTTTCCGTATCATGCAATGTTGCAAGCAGTGAATTAACATTGAGTTTGAATTAATTGTTATCTGTTGGGTATATAATAGCGGAACACGTTACTGGTATCTTGATCACTATACACTTAGCTATAGTTAATTAAGCATACTGTAGTTCTTTGTATAGGAGATTTTCAGTTCATGTGGGAATGCCTAAAGAGTATCATTTGGCAGCTTATGGGGCTTTGAAAGAGACAAAGGTTCCTTGAGCCATTTAAAAGATATTGGGAGTGGAAAGCATGCTCATAAAGGAGTCAAGACTTCCAACGTGTGTAACGAGCTGTTCAAGCATGCATTTGAAGCTCACCTTCTAGCAGCCATCACGACTTTCCTTGGGCGGTCATCTTCCAAGGATGAAATCCAAGGTGCTGTAGAGAAAAATCTGAGTTGGGTTAGGACCACAGCTGCAAATATTGTGCGAGTTACTATTCTTGCAAAAGATACACCAATTAATCCTGAAAAGACAGATCATGTTTATGAGCTACACCGATGGATGCTGTATACTTGGGCTTCTTGTACTTTCATCTAAGGGATGCAGTCAGACAGGAAGACGGACAAGCTATCATTAGACATGAAAGTTTTGGTTGGATATTTCCTTGGATCTAGAAAAAACAACTATGCTGTTGAAGCAGCTAAACTTGCTGGCCAACCTTCAGGTAGACTGGTCTCGATCTATGGCTCTTGTGCAATCCAACAATTGGACAGTCAATATGGAGGAGCGGATCTATAAAGAGTTTCAGGCGCGTACCGTGGCATGGGCTAAATGGGCTATAGCCCCCCAATTTTTGTGGGCGTTTCCCATTTTGTCAGGTGAAAACTAGCGTTACGTAGCTTTCTGTAAGAGTTCTGTGCAAGAGGAAACCGCAGGATGATTTTTCAGTAAATAGATGCTTGTTTAGTCTGCTCCATACTGTACATATGTATACGAGTAAACGTAATACTTTGTGGTCTGCATTGTTGCTACTAATACAATTTTTGTCAAAGGGGCGTGTCAGTGTTCGGGTATTTCAGCCCCCCCAATTCCAATGGCCACGGTACGCCCCTGAGAGTTTCGTCAGCAAAGGCTACGAGAGGAGAGGGTGAAGAGGTGGCAGTTTACAGCTCGTGTAGAGGTCTTGATGAAACAACTGTATCCTGACGTGTCGAACTTAAATTCTCGGAGCACTGGTTCAGAAGCCTTCGTGTTCGTTTCAACTTGAGCTTCAAAAAGAAGAACCATGCTTCTCAAATTCACAAGAGCCTGTAGTCAACTGTATAGGTTCTACATACTGTACGCATGTTGCATGTTAGCTGCATGATTGATAACTATTGGGAAACGCCAGATTCCTTTAGTAGTAACACGTTGAGTTCTGGACGTCATGTTGTCCTGTCTATCACGACGTCTCTCTCGGCCGCTTGTTCATCATCCTCGCGTCTGCTAACGATATAGGCACACGACATTTGGTGACCCTGACGTGATACATGGCCGACGCAGACGCAAACGCAGCTGCAACTGCTCTCACCACTACTGCTGCTACAACTCTTGCCGCTGTGAGCGTGAAACTTCCTCGTTTTTGGCCTACCGACCCAGAAGTATGGTTTGCACAGGTGGAAGCACAATTTACCACCCGGAACATTACAGCTCAACGGACTAAATTCGACTATGTCATCACGTCTTTGAGCCCGGAGTTCGCAATGGAGGTGAGAGACCTTCTTCTGAAGCCGCCTACTGAGAATCCTTACGACATTCTCAAGGCCGAACTCATCAATCGTACTACTGCGTCAGAGCAACGGAAACTCCAGCAGCTAATCAGCGGGGAAGAACTCGGCGACCGGAAACCTACACAGCTACTCCGCCGCATGCAACAGCTGCTAGGTGACAAGCTCGGATTGTCGGCTGACACTGCCGGCTCCTTCCTTCGTGAGCTCTTGCTCCAACGGCTCCCCGCCAACGTCAGAGTTGTTCTTGCATCTGCAGACACTACAATGGACATCAACAAACTCGCAGACATGGCAGACAAAATTATGGAGGTAGCCCCGCCCACTGTCTCAGCCCTGTCTAGCACCTGTTCTGATCATGATTCGGCATCTGAAGTCAAACAACTCCGCGAGGAGGTAACGCGTCTAGCTGACCTGGTCGCCTCTCTCACTGCACGATCCCGTCAACGGAATCCTTCTTGAGCCGGCCGTTCTCGCAGTCCAGCTCTCACACATTCTCGTACTTGTGACGCGCTCTGTTGGTATCATGCCAAATTTGGTGAAGCTGCCAAGAAGTGTAAGGATCCTTGCAGTTGAGGAAACTCCACAGCCAGCCACTAATGGCGACGGGCGTTGCTGGCTCACCTCATAGTCGCCTCTTTTACGTCAGTGACAGTAACTCACACACACACCTTTTCTTGTAGATACAGGGTCCGAAGTTAGCGTCATACCTCCCTCTACTGCTGAGCGCAGGCGCACAACAGACAAACTCACACTCATGGCAGTGAACAACACTCCCATTCGCACATACGGCAAACGCTCCCTCACTCTTAATCTTGGCCTCAGACGATCTCTACCTTGGATTTTCATCATCGCTGATGTACAGAAGCCAATCATCGGTGCTGACTTTCTTCGACACTTTGGATTGCTGGTCGACATGAAGCAACAGCAGCTGACTGATTCAACAACCCACTTACATGTGCAAGGCATCAGCTGTTCTGACACCTCTCCCAGCACTTCGGTCTATCAAAAGGACATCAACACCCCCTATCTTGCTCTGCTACGCGAGTTCTCAGTTCTCACACTGATCAGTTCTCCAACCGGTCCTGCTGTCCATGATGTCACCCACCACATCGAAACCACAGGACCTCCCGTCTCTGCTCGCCCTCGACGGTTGGCACAGGAGCGTCTTCGAGCAGCCAAGCATGAATTCGAGCACATGTTACAACTCGGGATCATACGCCCTTCGTCCAGTGCATGGTCCTCTCCCGTACACATGGTACCCAAGAAGACCGCCGGCGACTGGCGACCTTGTGGCGACTACCGGGCCCTGAATCGGACCACCGTTCCCGACCGTTATCCGGTCCCTCACATCCACGATTTTTCTTCTACACTGCAGGGCGCCACAACATTCTCCAAATTGGATCTTGTCAGGGCATACCATCAGATTCCCGTCGCCCCCGGCGATGTGCACAAAACTGCGGTCACCACTCCGTTCGGTTTATTCGAGTTTGTGCGAATGCCCTTCGGCCTACGGAATGCAGCACAGACTTTTCAACGCTTTATGGATCAAGTTCTTGGCGGTCTCTCATTTGCGTATGCGTACGTCGATGATGTCCTCGTCGCAAGTACCACCGCTGATGAACACCTCCACCTCTTACGGATCGTTTTCGAGCGACTCGCCACTCATGGGATCGTCATCAACCCCAGCAAGTGCCTCTTTGGTGTCAGCGAGCTCACTTTTCTCGGCCACCACATCGATCGACACGGTATCCGTCGTTTGCCCGACAAAGTTCAGACTGTTCGTAACTTCCCTCAACCACAATCTCCACGTCAATTGCGTCGATTCATTGGCTTAGTGACCTTTTATCACCGCTTTATCCCTCACTGTGCTACGTTGATGCAACCTCTTCATGTCCTTCTCACTTCATCTAGCACAAAGGCTCAGACACTAACCTGGAGTGACGCAGCTCTCACTGCCTTCAACGACACAAAAGAGGCATTGGCCAATGCTACCCTCCTCTCATACCCCACCGCCGATGCCCCGACCTGTCTCATGACTGATGCGTCTGATACTGCAGTGGGAGCGGTCTTACAACAGTATAAGGACCACACGTGGCACCCCATTTCTTTCTTCTCTAGGAAGATGACACCTACTGAGCAACGCTATAGTGCCTTCGACCGGGAATTGTTAGCCGTCTACCTAGCCATCCGACACTTCCGGCATTTCCTTGAGGGCCGACAGTTTCATGTGCTCACCGATCACAAACCTCTAACCTACACTTTAGGCACTCGCCTCGACAAGCTCGTCAGCTTGATTATATCTCTGAATTCACCTCCAGCGTTCGTCACGTCCACGGACACGACAATGTTGCTGCTGACGCACTTTCCCGCATCGAATCTAATTCCTTGCTCTCAGGTCAACCGCCAGTCGTGGACTTTACTGCTATGGCTCAAGCACAATCTACTGATTCCCAGATTCGAGCACTCCAGTCGTCCCCGTCTTCTTCACTGGTCGTTGAAACGATCCCCCTGCCTGACTCCCCGTGCCCACGCTACTGCGACACGTCTACCGGACTTCAGCGCCCTCTGGTGCCCCGGGAATGGCGACGTACTGTGTTTCATTCTCTGCACGGACTTTCTCATCCTGGCATCCGAGCAACTCAGAAGCTTATTACATTTCGGTTTGCATGGCCTGGCATCAATGCTGATGTTCGCCGATGGACTCGCTGTTGTGTCCAGTGTCAACGTGCCAAGGTTCAGCGCCACTTCCGCTCTCCACCTTCTTCCTTTCCCGTCCCTGACACTCGTTTTGACATCGTGCACATCGACCTGGTCGGACCACCCGCCATCACGAGGATTCACGTATCTTCTCACTTGTGTTGATCGCTTCACCCGATGGCCAGAAGTTATTCCCCTTACCACCTCGACGACCGACGTCGTTGCTCGCGATTTCCTCAGTGGATGGATATCTCACTTTGGTGTCCCGTCCACTATTGTTACAGACCGTGGTCGGCAATTTGAATCACACTTGTGGAGCAACTTGATGACTCTACTCGGCTCTAAACGAGCTCGCACCACTGCTTACCACCCCCAAGCCAACGGTCTTGTTGAACGATTCCACCGCCAGCTGAAAGCCTCCTTGAAGGCTTACCATAACCCTACTGCCTGTATGGATGCTCTGCCACTGGTCCTCCTCGGTGTCCGCACCGAACTGAAAGCAGATATCTCGTCTACGGCAGCTGAGATGGTGTACGGCAGAACTCTTCGACTACCTGGAGAATTCTTTACTACCGCGCGCCCAACTCCTGTTGCTGACCCCACTGACTATATATCTCAACTCAAAGCCCACATGCAGGTCATCCGTCCCACCCCACCTCGTCCTACGTCCGCTCTACCACATAGTCCACTGAGTGATGACTTTGCGACTACCACTCACGTCTTCATCCGCCACGATGCTGTACACAAACCCCTCCAAGCTCCGTATGATGGACCTTACCCAATCGTCGACCGCACTGACAAACATTTCACCGTGGATAAGAGCGGTCGCAAAGACACTGTGTCCATTGATCGCTTGAAGCCTGCTCATCTAGATTGTGACACCGTGACCTCCCCCAGCGAGTCTCCTGACCCACCTTCTACATCAGAATGCCGGCATACTCGCTCGGGACGACGAGTTCACTTTTCACGACGTCTTTCTTCATACGTGTCGTCGAACACTGGCGGGGGAGTAGTGTAGTGAACTGTACAGGTTCTACATACTGTACGCATGTTGCATGTTAGCTGCATGATTGATAACTATTGGGGAACGCCAGATTCCTTTAGTAGTAACACGTTGAGTTCTGGACGTCATGTTGTCCTGTCTATCACGACGTCTCTCTCGGCCGCTTGTTCATCATCCTCGCGTCTGCTAACGATAAAGCCACACGACAAGCCCTTGCTCAAACCATTTCCAATTTTCATCAGAAAAATTCGTGCTGTTCGAAGAAGTGGTACTGCTATTGCTATGTCACACACAGGAATACCTGTGTTTGTTTCCTGTAAGCCATTGATTTGGAAAACATAATCAAACCACGTTGCCCTTCCTCCTAGCTGACGGAAATATGTACAAAGACACCCGCGCAAAGGAAGAGTGTGCCAGTGCACCATAAGGGCTCAAAAAAGCAGTGTTTGACTGTGTCTAAAGATGGACTCAGTCGCCTGCGTCCTTTCATCGTGTTCCGGGGCCAGGGCAAACGCCTTATAAACAAGAAGGATGGCTGGAATCCATATTTCCGTGATATGTTTTAGGTGAATGCGTGGAGTGATATAAAATGTGGATCGAGTCCGAATGGCCAATGTCTTCACTAACTCACATTCTTCTTCGTCCAATGCGTAGATTTTGGTACCTGATATTCATCGCGCACAACAGACAGACGAGGTGATTAAGCTGCTGCGTCATCACAAAACAATCATGATATCCAAACCTTCAGGCTGCACAACTCGCATAAATCAATCGACGTGTGTGCATAAATAAACCGTTAAAAGATGCAGTTCGGGCAAAGCACGAAAGATACCAGCAGAAAAACAAAAACCTGTACGCGGAAATAAAGAAATCGACTTCGGAGCAACGTATCCTCATCGCAAAATGAGTTGCGAATCCCTGGAAGGTGTGCTCGGACAAAGACATGGTCATCCGCTCTTTCAAGAAGTGCGGCATATCTGTGAACCTAGATGGCAGTGAAAAAAAAGTGATCCGTCATTTGCGAATGCTGTCGATGGTCAGCTTCCTCCAAGGGAGCGCTTCTATTCCGGAGATGAAGTCAGGGTGAGTTGATATCTGCATGATGTACGTTTCTTTGTTCAATATCAACTATATTACAATGATTTTTCTATAATTATTCCATATGTTGTAAGAACTATTAAAAGTATAAAGAACACAATTTAACTACACCTCAACGCTATATCTAAAGGTTTAGTGTTTTGGTATAATTGTGTGTTGTGGTGGTGGTGATGATGATGATCACAGTGAGTGTGTGCCGGTTCCCATCATGCAATCAATACCGCAACCAGATTCTTGCAAATGTACGGTAAACTCATATTTGGTCTCACCGCAACCCAAACATAGTTGTTGATTTAAATGGTAGAGTTGCGATATGGCCCGTTGCATTACTGGAGACAGATGTCATGTTAGCGTACAAAGAGCACTGCCATTTAGTTACGCATACAAAGTCAGGTCTAGAGCAAATATCCCATACATCAAGGTAAGCTCAATGCAAATTCGCTAACAATCAAGACATTACAAGTTTGCTAAGGTTCGTTGGTCGATAATTTACAGATTTCTTTCCTGGAGAATCTTTCGACAATGTAAGGTAAGAAACTAAAGAAGGACACCACGTGGTCTCAGCATTTATGTCACGGTGTTGTTACCGAGAAAACAGTGCCATATCGCTGGTAATATGATAACCTAAAGTACAAATTCGACATATTCTATCGCCGTAAATTTAAGACAGAAATGAAAGCGCGGCGACCAGCAATTGCACGGAAACTAGATTTCTATAGCTACGGTACAAACTCATTTACGAAAGAGTTAAACTGTAAAACAGAACGAAAACGCAAGCAACTGTAGGAAAGTAGAAAGTACTCCAGAAAGACAACACTACGACGTATTATAACAAACGTCTGGACACACGCATGCGTAAAGCGTTACCAAACCTCCCCTTAAAAATAACTCTTGCTATCTAAAAGCAGCAACGTCCACGAAGAACAATGTAACCATCATAATAGCCGTTACATGACGATAAACACAACTGAATTAGGCGACCAAACAACTATAAGTCTCTCTGGTTGTCGAGACACTCTAGTAGATCGACGTAGCGACGTAGGTGATGCACCCGAGCAGGTCCGATTATTCGTGAAAGTTCATTGTGTTTCTGCAAATGAATGACTGTCTGCAGTTGAAACTAACTGTTAGAACAAATTTGCTACAGTTACATCATTCACCGCCATAGTGAGTTGCTTGCCAAGTGTTGAAGAGAACGCGTCGTGTCTAGACTTCGTGTGTTTGTGAATGTATAATACAATTGACAGAATCGCTAGTGAGAAATCGTACTGACAAGATTCCCAGTGTACTGTGTGCGATGCAGGCATATAAAATAAAATACAATATAGGTTCTCGTCAATAAGTTTTACGCAATGGTAAGAAGCTTTCCACCTCGATATCGTTCTACAAGTTTACTCCATGAGGTGTAGCAATAGCACTCTACAGTTCGCGTCAAAAGTATTGACACATTTCCAGTTTATTTGTACTATTTTTGGAAAGTTGTCTTTTCTTGCTATTTATTAAGAAACCGCGCCCAATTCTTCTCAAACAGCTCAAAAGCATTCACAAAGCTATTCCGTAGTCTGCGCATACGCGTAGAGAACTTTTCAATCATCAAATGAGTCGTGAAAGACAACGCCGTGATATTCTGTTCTTATAATATAATATATACCGCTCCGGTACCAAGAAGAAATCTATAGGATCTGCCAACATCTACGTGTTTCTCGCTCTACTGTCTAAAACTCTCAAAAGACTGGAAACTGGATATGACGCAACATGGATCAACGAAACAAACTTACCCATCAGCTGACAGCGCAGGAAGGAGCCGTCGTCAGTTCTTCCATGCAAAAGCAGAAGAGAACTTCATGACGCAAGCTATCGCTACACAATGCATAAGAAAATTCCGCTGCTAGTAAAGCTAAGAAAACCTAACTCTCCAGATCTTGCACCAATACAAAACCTCTGGGCAGTCATCAAGCGGCGTGTTGAGCTTCGTATGCTTCAAAACGTTCATGAACTTGAAGACGCAATCCATGCAGACAGAGTGGCAGTTGCTCACGCCTTGTGATCTATAGCCGTACATCGAATGCACGACTGGTCGAAAGCGCCTTAATTTGAGTGTTTAGACGTAGCTAGCAAAAGAAATATTATCAAAATATGAAAGGAAGACACAAGCTACTGATGCGCACTTGTGTGTTTCCAAAAGTCTAGAAACCCATAATAGTTCTCTCCTATCTAGAAAACGTACATGACGTACGAAACTGATGCGTTTCTGTTCACGTTACAAATGGCCACGCCTCCAAGAGTAAATCTGTCAATAGCCTTGACGCGGACTGGTGTGTATCAAGCACGGTTCACAGTACGACGCTGGCACGAGCGTCGTGCGAGCGTCCTGGATGTTGACGATGAGTGAGCGTCAGCGTCGCACTGTGAACATGTCAGCGTCCGCGACGCTCGTACGACGCTCGCACGACGCTAGGCGAGCGTCCATGACGCTAGGATAGAGGAAAGTTCTAATCGAGCGTCCTAGCCCTTTTTACTGACCTGAAACTTAGTCTGCAGTATAGTCAGTCGATCATTGCCATGATGAATGGTCAAACTTTATTTTCTGCAACTACCACGTATCCTTGGCAACGAAAACGAAGAAATTCCAATAGAACTGACCAGAATGTTGTTGCGTTGACAACCAGAATTTAGGAAATTTGTAGAAACGCAAAAGACTGATAACTAGTCAGTCGGGTATCTTTCCAGATTACACAACAACGCTAGAAATGCAAAAAACGGCAAAACGCCCCAAATCGTAGAAAAGGGGACCTCTCTGACTTCTGTTTGACAATACGGGATTCTGCTTCTACAGTTGAATTCAACAACCGGAAATAAGCGCAAATGCCGATTTTCTTGCTTGTGCAGTTCCATCGTCACGAATTTGAGTTTAGAAGAAGCGACGTTGACGACAACGGCCATATTGAGAACAAGAGAAGTGAAAGTTTTCCTACAGAGGGAGAGTTCTCTCGTAGCTGAGAGAAAGGAAATCGTAATTTTTCGTACAAGAAAACCATCAGAGAAACGTGTAAGAACGTCTCCCATGGTTGACGGCAACCTTTATAATACATTGATAACTTGACGGCGATAGTGAAGGTCAGCCATCAGCAAGTTGGATCTCATACGCAGTCATTCTGAGTGATTTGCTCGTTGCAACGTAGCTGACTGTTGAAGATGACAACTGCCCTGCTACAGAAGTCACGCCGAAGACAATAAACTGTGAATCTGGGCTTAAAAAGAAGAGCCCCATCAGAAAGACCCCATCAGAAGGACCGACCTTGCCGTGAACCTTCATTAGCGTTAGAATCGTGAGAGATTATGTGTAACTACTGTTGCGTGCACAAACAAACTATGTGTACAATTTATGTGTACAATACAATACTAATGTGCATTCTGTTAGCCGAAATCATTCTAGAGTGTAAAATGGTAAACTATGAATTCCAGATTTTGGTGCGGTTTTTTGACGTTTCAATTTGATCGGGTTCCGCCCATACAGTCAGTATACAATCGCGTTGATAGGCGTTGAGCTGTCATTATATACGCTTTCTGCCAGGAATCAATGGATAGACCGCCTGAGCTGGTGAAAGGCTCTAAAGAACGGTTAAGATACAGGGTAAGCAAGACTTCAACTATCTAATTAGGTATGTGCACGATTGACAAAAATCGATGTACGTGAACTGATCAAATATCTGCATCGTGCATACTAATAGCTAGTTTCTCTAGGCAGAAATTAGATTAGCTGCGGATAGCCTTGGCAAGACCTGCTCTAGAGGGGACTTACAAAAGGCTTCTAAGGAGGTAAGCTTCGATTCAAAAGATGTCAGTATGATCTCTTCGCGTGATCGCGATCGGTGATCTAGCTAATACGCATGTATGCAGAAACAGGTTGTCAAAGTCTACTCTAGAGTAGGTCTTGCGCAGGTTATTGTCAAGGCTATCCATTGTGTGTGTATTGTATTAGTCAAAGGTACATCAGACTATACACTGCTGTTTGTGGTGAGTGTCTCACTTATCCAAACTAGGTCGTGTGATTCACCTGACCGAAGCAGTGTCCAAGTTTGTTTGCCTCTAGAATAGTAAGTCGTATGTATTGTATTAGTCAAAAATACATCAGACTATACACTGCTGTT